>NC_086153.1:208905443-209208473 GCF_035149785.1 Candoia aspera
AGGTTCACATATTTTTTCATTTCCCAGCAACTGTATGCTATTTGCATATTTTTATCTTATAGAAATATGTGAGCAATTTCTGCTATATTATTGTTCTGACATATCCTCATTCTTTTATTGCTGATTTTGGTAGGCAATATATCTGATGAATTTTCTTCTTTATTTGGCTTAAGCTGCTGCCTCAAATATCACAGAATAGATATCTAGTATTTGAAGCAGGGGAGCCTTAACTAAGGCTGTGATTCTCACATAAAGGCATAGGCTGTTGTTAATATCAAAAGGATTTTCTCCATATCAAAGAATAACAGTGGAATGTGATATTCACATTAATTTCCAAGTGGCATTAGTTATACTATAGCTTTTCATATCTCCTGGGCTTGGATGTGTTTGCAGCAATTCCACTGAAACTGATGAGGAGCCTTTCAGGGCGTTGAAATTGCAGTGTTACTGAGCTACTTATTTTAATGAGTAATAAGCCTACAGACTCCTAGATCATTTGGCTTTGTGTTTTTATTTGCAACTGTATGAATCTTGGCATAAATCTGGTCTGAAGTGCACGGAAAATTTAGAAAGATTATTAACCACACATAGGGGTGCACTAACACAGATTCTGGGCTTGGGAAAAGGGCAGTAGGTTTAATACTACATATTTCCTGTAATACTGTTCCACTGCAGAAGGAAAACAAATGTCACCCACACTCCAGGATTTCACAGATTTAAAGAAAGAATGTACTTGTGTATTGCTAAATGCCCTAATTCTCACATTATGGAGCAGGCTTGCTGGACATTCTCTTCCTTTACACTGTAACACTTTGTTTTTCTTTGATCCCATGAAAAGGGATGTGTTCATTTATTAGAAATGCCTTATGTCATCAATAGTCCAAAGTCAACTTCCCTAAATTCATCTTATGAAATGCAATACTTATCCTATGTGGTCCTTTTTTGTACAGGTGAAATGAAATGCAAGCTGTAAGAATGAAATGCCATCAATGGGTCAGCTGGCTTCATGAATCAGGCCATAGTTGTGCTTTAAATTAATTTCTATACTGGGCAGTTCACTCATATGTTATGAACATATTATTACATGGAGTTATTTGTAGGAGAAAAGTACTAATTGTTTTTCCTATGTTGCGTTTACTGAATTTTTTTTCAGTTGTTCTAACTGAGGAAAAGGAAGAAGAAAGGAAGTTCCTGAGCATGCACATAGGAGCAATCACTCACTAGCATGGCAGATGCTACATTTGTAGCACTAAAGAGCTAACTTCAAACCACAGCACAAAAACAGTATTAGAGAATTTTGTTAAATCCATGGATTAAATTAAATTAAATTAAAATTAAATTAAATCCATAAATTTAACTAACCTAATTCATGTTTACTAGACTGCCATTCCGATTAGGACACAGTTACTTTTTGTATTCTACACTGTGTGGGGTTTACAAGCATTTCTTATTGCATACAAAAATGCTTGTATTGTATTAGGGAAAGTTGTTTATGCAGATGATTTTACAGTTTTGTATTTTTTTTAAAAAAATGAAATGTAGGATAATATTGATACTCGACAGAGCAAATTTGTGGCAGAGTGCCTGCAAAACATAATGGCAATTTAGTCTAAACTGATCAGCATTCCTGTTAAGTAAGAGCTGGGGATGAAGCTGCTGAGATACTTCAGTGGACCACCGCCAAAGAGATAACATTGTCTTAGATAGGCTACTGGGCTGAGTTGGTACATATGTGGGAAAAGCAGATCTAAGACCTAATTACACATTTCATTAAATTCCTTCTCTTCAATAGGCATGGCTGGGCTGAAAGGGCAGGGGAGCTTAATTTTCTTTCTTCAAAATTAGCCAGGGTAGGTGCTAAATTTTTCCTCTTAGAAATTTCTCCTAAAATGGGCTGCATTATGTTGCAGAATCCTTTGTTCTCATCTTCTCCGTACTATATGAGGGTGAGAAGACTTGTGTTTAGATGATTTCTTTTTCTTTTCTTTTCTTTTCTCTTTTCTTTTCTTTTCCTTGATTTATTTAGTGGTTCACATTTCCAGAGGAGGTGATGAACAATTATGTTAAACAAACTTGCAGCTAGTAAAGCTCTATTGCAGGAGTTTGACATGATATGACATGAAAAATTGTACAGTGGCAGTGTATGGAGTTCCTTTATGGTCCTTGGCTAGCCCTATGAGTATTAGCATAAATCAACCTTCCTCTGTCCATTGCCCCAGATGTGTTGGACTACAACCCATAATTCCCAGTTAGTCCATCATGTGCTGCCTGGGAATTAAGGGAGTTTTCATCCGATACATCTGAAAGGCCCCATGTTGATGAAAGGGGTAGAAAGACCTCATTTATCAGTAGCCACAGACCATAGCATGTTCAAATGCATAGACAAACTTGAGTTTTGACATCATAAGTTTATTGGAAGAAAGCTTGTAAGAATCTAATATCTTTATGTAATCTTTGAGAAATACACATTTTTAATTGGGTTATTAGGTCATTGACTTTAGGGGGAAAAAAGGATGTCAAAACAGATTAGATGCCATGTCTTTAGCACATAAAAAATGATTGCATCTGACTTTACATCATTCAAAAGGCTAAAATGGCATAAGAAATTAGTTTCTTCTACTATTTTTAAGTTCTTATAGCTTGCAATTAAATCATGTTTTATGGTAAATCATTAGCTACTGACTTTTATATAGCACCCATTCTCAAATACATTTTTTAAAAGCTTGGTTTATAAATTAAGATTGAAAGCAAGCCAAACTGGAACAGTAACTTTTTTTTAAAATTATTACTATTTGTCAGATCCCCCTGATCAAAGGTTTTACAAAACCCCTTATGGGAGCATCTACCATCATTTCCTTCTCCAAGGAATGGACTCCATGTTGCCAGATGGGAGGGGGTGTGAAGTTGGAGTGTGAAGTGGTTTATTATGGCTATGGCAGACATCAAGGATGTGGGGTTGAGATATGCCAGGAATACCATCTGGATGGGAGGGGGGTGGCATGGTTTCATGGGAAAGGGACTAACTAAGGGAATGTAGTTTTTAAAGTTAGGTTTGAGTGGGAATTCTTTATTTGCAGCTTGCCTTCTGTACTGTTCATTATGCTTCATTAAAACAGTTAAAGGAATCCAGCCTCCTGACTGTGATTGTGTGAATGCTCGAATGATCAGGTGCTGACACTATTATTTCCTCACAAGTGTACATCCTTTGGAAAGGATTCTCATGTAAAGACTGGTTTTTACTTACGGCATAAAGTACCATATCAAATGCATTGTGTACTGTGTGTGGATAGTTATCACTGCTTCACCTTCATGGTTAATTATTTTTCTGCCGTCTGGGAAAGATACACAGTTCACATTCCCTCTTAATTTGTTGTTGAAAAAGAATTTTGCATATGCCTGCACTGGTAACAATGCCCAATCATAATACAGTATATGGTAGAGGACATCCTAGGTTCAAGAACTTTAAGTGAATTTGTAGGAAGGAAACATCTTTCCCTTCCAATTAAAATTATTAAAAGTGATGTATTATGATTCATTATTTAACATTATTGTGGACTTAGAAGCAACGATTCTTAGAGGAAACTCCTAAAGCTTAGGAACAGAAATGGAAGTGAGGAGTTTCTATATAACTGCCTCATTTTTTTTTTGTTTAGGACCTCTATGTGAGTGTTTTAATCCACTTGCCCAGGTACTGACTGTTTCCAATGCTCTTTTCTATACCAGGTTTTACCAAATATCCCAGATAAATTGTGGTTGTTCAAAATGATTTCCTTGCATTAGCTTTGAGGCAAAATATGTATACTGGGAACCGAAGTGAGCTTTTTCTTCACATTCCTTAGTTCATCCTTTTTGTACTGCTGCCAGTGAAGCCATAGCATAACATCATATGATGTGAAAGAAGACAGTTCCTAAGCATGAGAGTTTATTGTAAAGAAAAACTTGTTTATTACATTTTTTTAATTTGGGGGAGGCTGTTGTTACAAATGTATCTTCTGGAAGAGACCATGGTATAACTGTGCAGGCTACAGTAGTGGAAAAGTGAAGCTTCTTTTCCCCACTGGTGTTTCTTTCTACCATTTCTTAAAAACCATTCAACTTGACAAGCATGGTGAATAGATAGAGTATATTGAAATGGATACTGGCTCGTGTGGCTTGCTTGCTGTTTAGACTATTTTGCAGAGCTTCTCAGAACGAACAGAAGATTTATTCATGGCACTTTGCTTTTACAGAGAAAGAATCCCTTTAATAAGAAATAGTTTCTTTTCCCCTCTCAAAGCTTTCAAGTGTGCGAGCATGTCTCTGTGTGTGCATGTGTGTGCAGACACCCCCACACACATCAGTGCTGGTATATACAAGGCAACCAATGCCAGGGAAGTGTTTCTGTTAATTTTCAGTCCCTCACAAGCCCTTTCTGTGTGGTAGAGCTTAACAGCTTTCTGAGAGAACTGAAGTCTCATTCTGCGCCTCTGTGAATTTAAATCCAGGTCACAGAGAAGGCAAATAGCAAATGACACATTTACCATGCCACCCAGCTGCCTCTACTAATACAGCAAGGATGCTTCTGGAATAGAGACAGCATGCTGATACAAAGCTATAGGCATTTTACTTTGTTTTCAAGAGAAACACACAACACTGCTTATCACACTGCAGTAGCTATTTTGCTCTTTTGCAAATCCCCCCTTCCTAGAAGAGTTCATTTATCTGCAAAACATGTCAGCGTACACTGAACATTCCATAAAATAGCTGTCCTTCAATAGTCCCAATCATAAAGCCACGTTCAAAGACCCGGCTGCCATCCAGGCAGCCAAATAATCATTTCCAGACCCAGGAAGTGAGAAGGGATGTCATACAATGGAGTTTCTCCTTCTTGTGACTCCAGCATTTTCTTTCCACACACTGCATTTTTAAAAAGAGCTGCATTGCTGATAGAAGAGAATGTCTGTAGCTCAGGGTTGAACTGAGTCCTTGGAGTCAGTTGGTACTGCGCGAGCTTGGTTGCACCAAGAACTCCAGAGCTGCATTGGTTGTGTGTATGTGTGTGTGTGTGTGTGTGTGTGTTTCTTTCCTTATCCTTTGAAAATCAGAAGCAAACCCCATTTTTGCAATTTGGTAGCTGCATGTGCAAATTTTGTTTGCCTGGGCTCTAGAAACTGCAGAGGAAGAACAAAAAGGGGTGGGGTTGGGGAGTACCCATTGCCTAAATGACAAAACAGTTTTCTGACAAAAGAATTGAAGGGATAAAAATAGAAAAAGGCAACAAAGAACTTCTGAAAAAGAATCTGAATGCAATCATATGGATTGGACTTTTGTTTAGTATTTCATCAGTGTCCTCATAACACTCAGTTGATGTGCAAAAATGGAAGAAATATGTCTCTTTCCATTTCTTTGTGGACACTGTAATCACCTTCAGAAGATTCCTCCAAATACATCTTCCAGATGAAAGGACATAGGACAAAGGACAATGAGAATGGTTCTTGCAGTGGGGCTTCCTAAATATAGAATGCTTTCCCCAGAGAGCTTTATTTGGTCTTTACATCCCATTGTCTTTGATTTAATTACTGTCTTTCTCATCATTAGTTTTACTTTTGCTTTGTCCTGCTATAGATACTCTGTTTAGAATGTATTAACCTTTTCTGAAAACCTCCCATGAAACTGGTTATTAAATATCTTTATCTACAGCTATAGCTATAGCCATTGAAGTATAAAAATGGAAAAGAAGTCTATTGGAGGATGCCTAATGTGTAAGTTCTGATTTGGAACCAATGTCAGATAATTCAGTTTTTCCAAAACTATGGCAACTCTTCAACTAACGAGACATTCCAAAATATTCTTAGATAACTCTTCACAAGCTGCCTCTTTTTCTGTTCATCAGACTGGAAAAAAAAAGGAATTTATATAGCACCATCTTTAAGAAAATCAGTAGATTTCACTAGAATCCTTTGTGAAACAGTATAAAAGTCTTTTATGTAGGCAGTATTAAAATAGCTTATGAATTTAGATTTGACTATTCAAATATGATCATTTTTGTTACATTCTCTGCAATGAAATAGATAGGATATTTTTTTGACATTATGCTCAATATAAAAAGAATTCTTTGGAGAACTGAGATAGTCATAGTATATTCCTGATGCTGTTGCATATTTCATATATTACCCCAACACTTCACAAAAGCTTTGAAAGAAGTGCAAGTTGCAGTTACTTTAAGAGTTGCATTAACTTTAATGAATCAGTTTCTTAAAGCAGTGGGATCTTTTTTCAGTCTGGTGCAGAAGCATCACAAAAGATAAATTTGTGAAAAAGTTAAAATATTTTAATAATAATATTTGTATATGTTAACTGTTTTATAGTCTTGTATGCCACCCAGAATCACTTTTTCATCAGATTGGCAGCCATATAAATTTGATGAATAAACGAATGAACAAACAAACAAACAAACAAACAAACAAAGATGTCCGTGGTTTAATTAATACAAAGAGGTGCTCTGCTTGTACTCTTGAAGTTTAAACACTTCTGAACCATTTTTTGGAACCTGCACAGCTATACTGTTTTGAGAGAAAAGGCAATTCAATCTTGTCCTACTTGTCTTATCTTAATGGTTACATTAATAGGATCTAAATTTCTCTCTTCATTTTCATGTTTTTTGTCTCTCTTTTCTAAAGGACAGAAATTTCTATTCTGGGTTGGGTTGGTCTGATAGCAATTCAGCTGGATGCCTGTATTGACTAAACATGCTGGCCTAAATATTAAAATGATCACAAAGACAACAAACTATCAGGTTCTGCCATCTGTTGATAACAGTCTGAAATGTTCTTTAAAAGAACTCAAGTTTGCAGACAGGGAACTATATAAATTACAACTTAGCTTTGGCAACTATTTAACTAAAAAATGACCAAGTTTCACAACGAAGTGTTACTTTCATTTGCTATTCACATCTGTGATTTCTAATAAATATTTTCTTGTAACAATATGACATAGTGGAAAATTTGATGGACTGGAATCTAACTCCAAAAGGCATTATCTTGTTGGGCCTGTTAACTAATTGTATTTTATTAGACACTGAATAAATTTCACTCACTGGATGACATACAGTATAGAGATACATGTTTAATCTCATTGATTTCAGTGGAAGTTAGAATTCATTTCAAGAATTATGTGGTTCTGCAGTTCAGTATATATTCATGCTACTCCCCACAGTGGCATGAATGAGCAGGCAGCTGAATTTTTTTATGACCATCCAATTTCTTGTGCCTGCAACATACTTTGGTGTGAGGAATATATATATATATATATTAATATGTATATGTATATATATAGGATAGGTACTTGGCATAACAGATAAAGATTAGAGCAGCAAGATATTATTTGGATTAATGATTTGTTTAGGATGATAGGAATATCACAGTTGTACCTATTAAATGACAATATTAATGTTTATTTATTTATCTTCATTTTTATATCATGACACTCCACGTGTTGTGCTGAAGTGATGCCAAAAGAAAAAATTCCAATAAAATAATCTCTTATTACCTTGGCAAAACTAAGAAATAGGTAATTGTTACTTTTTGGAATGGAACATTCACAGATGGAAAGAAATTCCCATTCTGAATGTCTAGACATTCTTCTCTATCAGTCAAAAGAATGGCTTCTTTGCCAGTCCTCACAGAGGTCTTGATTAAGATGCTGAAAAAGTTTCTGCTTTAGCAGGATAGGAGATAAAATGGCTTCTGAAGGTGAAAATAATGCAGTCATTGAGATTAATGTCAGCCACTTGACAGGTGATTACTCCTGAAAGCAAGATTCTTACAGAAGCTTCTTTAACCAGATTTATTGAAAGGGTAGAAGGAGAACGAAAACAACTGCTTGGGACAGTTTCACTTTCAGAAGCCATTCTAATTCCCAATAAATGATGCTTAGTTTGGGGAGCTTTTTGGGTGCTTGGAAGGATTCTCCCAGATTTCTTTTCCCAGCAATAATTTTAGTTGGCTTTTGGGAAGTAAGGGTTGCCTGCTTTCTGTATATAACAATACTGACTCATACTCTTCTAAGCCAGCTCCTGAATGGATGCTACTGTTTGCTACCAGCAAGATTACCTAGAGGAAAATCATACCCAAACCCCCACACCTCTTTTTAGAAATCATTTTGAAAAAGTTGCTCCTTTTTCACCACTTTAACTGATCCACAGTATGTCCTGGCTCCATGAAAGATCAGGCTTTATGGCTTAGTGGTTCTATGTGCATGTCATGAACATTGATATGTTAATTGAGGTGTTTTCAAGTAAAATTAGATTGAGGATTACCCAATGAAAGAAAAGGCTGAAAAGGGGACTTGCTGAGAACAATACAGTTAACTTGTTAGGAAAAAAGGAATTAAATTTGATTTCTGTGCAGTTTATTCACTGTGACCTACCATACACCCACACATAGTGCACCCTGGGGAACCTATTTCTCATTTTGGTATCTTTCATCTTTGTATTACCTAGTCATATGCTGAGCATACAGAGAGAATAATATGATTATGTTGCTTCCATCTCTGTGAAAAGGAAGATGTGGAGGAATCAATAAAAGAATGCTTATTTCAAATTTCAGACTCCAAAAGATTGAATATTTAGCAAAAAATCTTTGGCCCAAACAAAGCTTTACGTTTCCTTGAAAACCACTCCTTACCATGGCCTGACCAATATCAACATTTCTCTCTCAGTGTGATTCTCACAGGGCCCTTTCCCAAGCAGGTTTTGTTGCTAGCCAAAGTTTAACAGACTGCATATTAAAAGAGTTGTGGTTCTGAAGTGCCTGGTTACTATAAATCTTTTGCTTGCTTTTGTCTTTTGTGATCCCGTTCTTCTTCTTCTATGGCTTAATAGATAATTCAAGTTAAACCATAGTGACTCAATGTAAGTGTGAATTAGGTGCATGGATCCCAAAACCAAGGAATTCTGCATCTAACCAGGGCACAGTTGTCTCTTGTGGAGGCATGCCAGACCCTATGCCTGAGAAAGCCAGCTGGCAAAATTATTTCTTTATTCATTTGCAGGGCTTCTCCAACTCTGAGTGGTATACAGTCCTACAAATCTGTAATTTGAGTTAACAGTGAATAACTTAAATACAATATCAATAAGAACATCAAAATAAAAACTGAAATGATAACTCACAATACAACCATGCGTAAACCAAAAATCTGAACATTTTAAACCAAACCAATCCACTCATTGTGGAGAGGAATAGTTACAACAGTCCCAGTTAAGCAGCAGATGCATCTCTGAAACAGCTCTAAATGCAACTTGAGATTGCAGCAACTTGAGATTGAAAAGCAAATGGCTTTTAAGGGTACTGCAGGTAGTTAAGTTTTTGAGAATTTTGAGAAGGAGTCAGATGATGCTTGCAACTAGTGAACATTTATCAATCAGGATATTATTTATAGGAGCAATTGAAAATTTTAATTTCCTACTTTCTAAGTAGCATCTAACTTTTCTCAAGATTTGCCCCTTTTCTTTTCTCCTGCCTTTTGGGACTTGAGTTAGCTGAAACATTAGAAGAAAATCTGGAGAAGGTCTAACAGAGACATAGGAAGCTACAAATAGTGGGCCAAACACCCTGCAGTGTGCTAAGCCTTGGTGCCCTCCTATCTTCCAATCACATCAGATAAGGAGCAGGAGGGTGGGAGAGAGAGAAAAAGAAAGAGATGGGGGCTATCAGAATGACTTGTATCTCTCTGTCTCTCTGTCTCTCTGTCTCTCTATCTTTATTGCTATCCCTATCTTTAAATTTTTGTTTTGCTTTCCCCCCCCCAAATCCTTTAAGTTTGTACATGTCTTTTTCTTTTTTTCTTTTTTTGCTTGCATGTTTTACTTGAGCAATAAAAAAGACATGTTAAAAAAACAAATCCAAAATTTTCAATAGATTTTTTTAGTTTATACCCTTTTCAACAACATCTCTCTCTCTCTCTCTCTCTCTCTCTCTCTCTCTCTCTCTCTCTCTCTCTCTCTCTCTCTCTCTCTCCTCATTGCATTTGTGTTGTGAAATTGATGCTTTATTAAATACATTGTTCCATTTTTGGTAAGAAGCAATTACATGCATTAACTCAGCTTTGAGATTTAATATTTTCAGATGTGTATATTCTTTTGAAGTTTATCTTATCACACAGAATTTGACATAATCAAAAGACTTACTGTTCAGCATCAGAAAGATGAATATATGGTTCCAACTATTCAGTAGTTTGCAGAATTGATTAATATAGATCAGCTATGGATGCCTAATGAATCATGGCTTCAATTTATTGATATATGTATGTCTGCAAATATACATTTTGTATGTTGTTTTTTAGCTTTCCCCCCCTTCTTTTATAATTTTGTGTATTATTTTTATTTGTTTTTTTGTATTTAGTTAGGTATTTTGTATGCATGAATTAATAAGTAAAAAGAAAGAAAAAGATAAGACACCCAAAGACTCTTGCTTTCTACTGGTATCCTATCTGAGTGCTCAGAGAGTATTTCCTTAGGGTCCACTCTTATTAGGTTCAATTCAAATTAGGTTCAATTTCTAATAATCAATCAATCAGAGATACAAAGTTCTGTGGTGAGAGAAGCATACATGATCTTTCATTTTCTCTCTCAACATATGAAGAAAGGTATTAAAGCTCCCTAGAGATTTCCAGCTTATATAACCCACAAATGTATATGTGAAGACTCCTTGCTGCAGATGGTCACACTGTAAGTATGAAGAGCATCTCTCAGCATGTATTGCCAACAAAGCTGTGGGTATCCTCTGTTCTAGCCGTTTGTTGGGTAGTTTTAAAATATGGATGTCTGATGTAATCCAGATTTGGAGGATGACAGTGAAAATTATTCTGTACATAACCTGAAGACAGATTCAACAGGATGAATAAATGTGTTGTTGTTATCTACCTATTTTACCGTGGTAAAATAAAAATCCAGAATTATATAATATCACCGTCTTTTTTACATTTCTCAACTTCTGAGGTGAGCTAAACCAGACAATATGCCAAAAACCTTTCCAAAGTAGCACAACCATGGCTAAGAACATCACCTTTCCTTTCTACTTGTTCATCCCCCCACCCCTGCTTTGGATTAGAGCCAGATAGTAACATTGCAGATGCTTTTAAACTGGGCTAGGTTTGCCAGGGAGCTAAAATAACATCACTGGTATAATGTCAGTGATAGTACCTATTAAAGGTAGTAATAGAGTAGACAAAATGCAGCAGGGTTAGATACAATGGTAAGTCAACTTCGAACATGGCAAATATTTAACAACAAAGAATTGAAAACTGGTTTCCTGAAATTCTAATTGTTCTCTCATAATTGTATTTTGGTAGATACAGATTTATAAATCCCAATATCAAAATTATGGTAGGGTATTTTCACAACTATTTTGAATGTCATCCATTGTTGTACAAGACAATATTCACTTGTGTGGTGCACTTCTTATTCCTCTTCCCTCCTCAGCATCCCCATTTCTGATTTAAAGCAAACCCAAAGAGGCTGCAGAAGGAAGGCAGAATCTGTGCCATTTGCAGTATGTGTTCACTGTCAGATGGTCACTGTTCGATTTTATCCATTGCATTTCTCTGTCTATAGCCAACAGATTAATATTTTTTCTACAATGCTCCATCTATTCTTACATATTTTGTTCGGTAGCTGCTACCTTATATTACACAGAGGGTTTTTCTGAAACTGGAATGAGTTTTCTGTTTTCTCTGGAATGTTCTCTTCTGTAGAGAGCTAAACAAACTTTATGTTTGTTCTTTATTTTCTGGATGAACTATCTCATAAATTGTCTAATTCTTAGCAAAAGTGTGTTTGCCATTATGTTAAGTACAGTGGTTATTAAAACACGCTAGAAGCCATCTCTATGGCAAGGAAAAAATAATAATGAGGGTTTATATTTAAAAAAATGTCCATCAGAATAATGTGTGAAATTGCATAAATCTTTGACAGTGGGTGTCACTCATTTTATTGTTAGACAATCACATCTTTGTAAAAGAACAATCTGGCAATGGCTCAGTAATTACAATGCAAGAATAATCTATAATGTGGAAGAACAGACATTTCTAACAAGGATAATTTTATGCAAATTCTGCTGTCATATACATATTTTTTGTACTCTCAAGCCCACAGATGCCATCCATACCCATAGGATATAATTAAATCTTTTTCCTAGTAGTAAAACAAAAATGAGCTTGAAATTATAAGAAAACAATCACATTAACAAGTACAATTAATGATAAGATATACCTTTAAAGGAACTGGCTGGGAGCAAAGGAACTGGCTGTCAGCCCTGTAAGGTAAACCAGACTAAGAAACCAACATCATATAGGTCAGGACTACTTTGATTGGAGGGATGCGGTGGCGCTGCGGGTTAAACCGCTGCGCTGCTGAGCTTGCCGATCGGAAGGTCGGCGGTTCGAAACCGCGCGGCGGGGTGAGCTCCCGTTGCTCGTCCCAGCTCCTGCTCACCTAGCAGTTCGAAAGCATGCAAATGTGAGTAGATCAATAGGTACCGCTTTGGCGGGAAGGTAACGGCGTTCCGAGTTGTCATGCTGGCCACATGACCCGGAAGTGTCTATGACAACGCCGGCTCCAAGGCTTAGAAACGGAGATGAGCACCGCCCCCTAGAGTCGGACACGACTGGACTTTACGTCGAGGGAAACCTTTACCTTTACCTTACTTTGATTGGAACAGCTATAGTAACAGAATCTTGCAAGTCTGAATGTGCTTCCCCTGTCCCTCACTTTATCTTTGTGTGAACTAGGGAGGGGCCTGAGACATTTTCTCAAGTCAATTTCTTGGAACAGGCTCAAGCCCATCTTATCTTACCATTGCCTTGGTAGCAGCTGTCCCTCCTGTCCTTCAAGGCCATTTCCTCTTCCCTCTGGATGTATTGGCTCATTATCTTCACCTGAAATTATTTAGCATACCCTGTAATTTAGCATACAGCCCTAGTTCAGATGGAATGCAAGGGGCTCTGAAATGTCAGAAAAGAAGAGACATGTGAATGTTCTACATCAGTGGATGATAAGACTAATAGTGTCAGTTAATACACCTTTAGATTTGTTATAAATATTATTAAATTCTGTCTCTCTATTTATGATGTGTGATGCAGACTCTGAAACAGCTAAACAATTTCTGAGAGAGAATCTCAGAACTGGAAAAAAAGTAATGATGTGATAGATTTTTCTTGCCATAATTGAACCACAGATCAGACTAAACGTGATTTGTTTGGTTTTGGCTTAACTTTTTATGTAATCCCAGTGACTGATTCCATCCAGTTGAACAAATTACCCTGAGAAAAGTTTTTACCTAAGGATAGGAAGTTGCCAATAACATCCTGTCAGAAAATAAAGAAAATTTCATTTCTGGTACAGATTTATTTATTAATTGATTGATTGATTTTACTGGGGTTATAGGTTGTTTCAATCATTAACAATGTTAAATGAAATTGAAATCATCTAAATTATTACCTATCCAAGCCTATCCTATCCTATCCCATCCCATCCCATCCTATCATATTCACGTATGATTCACTCGGACCTAAACTTTAGTGGTTAGCTGCACAATAACACAGCTAGTGTTTCTCTATATTCACAAGAGTGGTGAAGAGTACAGAATACTCTTACTTTTTTTTTTAAGGCTATTATGAAGGAAAATCCAATTTTACACATAGAAGCACTTAAAATAAAATGCTGCAATGTAGAAAAGTTCAGTGGATCATTAAGAATTCCTGCTAAAGTCTTACAAACTGGTGGCAATATTGGCTGGAAATACAGTCCCCAAATGCATCTGGAGAGCATGAAGTTGGGATTGGGGAAGTATGGTTTACCTGATTACTTTTGGATTAGCACTGATTTGATTAACCGGCCTATGTCTGAATGGTTTCATAATTCATATATATATTTATTATCAAGTATAATTGTTCTGGAAATCAGGAGAAAAAAGTACACACATGCTGTTTTATTGCCATGCTAGCTCCAGAATTACATGGACACTGCGGTTGACAATTGAGTATGAAGGTAAGATTTCCTTTCAGGGAACAGAGTTCTACAAGTCATTTTAGCTGGCATTCATAGTGATTGCCTACATTACTTAAATGAAAATCTAGGATGGGTTGAAAATAGATAATGAAAGATACTGAGTCATAAAAGTATTTTAAAAAGCAGCAGGGAATTAGATTGCTTTAAAACATGTATCAAAAGAGAATACTTTTTTTTTTTTTAAAGAGAATCATATAAGTCTGAAAATAAAGATTTTAGCTGCTGTAAAAATATTTAAATATTGATTTTTTGAAAAAGAAAAGTAGCTTAAAATAATAAATAATAGCTGCACAGATTGTTTAGAGAAACAGAAAGTCAGAGGAAAGTGTGAATTTGCTAAATGGAGGCCACTTTATTTTATTAGAACTATTAGCTGAAAAATAGCATACAGCACCTGTTCATTCCTGGGCACAGAGGTATATCCAATCTGCCAATAAAATGATAACCATCGTGGGAATGGCTTTTTTTCTCCGAACCCCACTCTACAGATCAGCCTTTGAGATTGCTTACCTTATAATAGTTCGGCTTTTGCCTCTTTGACAGAAAAGATCTACCTTACTGTTGTAAAAGGAGGAGGAGGAAGAGACAGTTAGCTCTGGTTTGTACTTACAAAGCACTTTAGACCATATAATGATCCCTATCAAGAAGGTCATATTAACTGATGTGATAATTTCATATCAGCATATGTATTTTGCATGAAAAAAAAGCATTGTAGCTTCTTCAAAAATACTTTAAGGCAACGTTCCTGCGCATACATGAAGCTCATGTAGGCAGACTGCTCACTGCATGTTACGGATGCAGTGTGGCATTCCTACTGATTGAAATGCAGTCAGCAATCTTTGCTAAGAAATCTTCAGAGAGATCTGGGAACTGTATGTGTAGAAAAAGAAATATATATATATAGTATCAAGGCTCAGCAATCATCATTTACTGTCTGATTTGCACTTCATAAGAATTGCAGTTATTCTCTGAAGTTTGGGAAATTAATGGAAAGCAAGATATTTCGATTTGGGAATCTACTGTGGTAGCATTTAACTAATAAGCTAGATCAACATCCCTGATATTGCCTATGCAAAACCAGGAAGTAAACAAAAAAGTCATGTTAATTTCAAGCTCCATTAGGTACAGTGCCAACCAAATAGGAAAAGACCAAATGGTAGAGAAATTTATTTTCAAGTTTCTGAAGAGGTATTAAAATCAATGAAGAGGAAGTATTAATAAAATCTGAATAATGCCTTCATCGTCCCTTTTTAAATCATCATAGCCTTTAATTTATTATAATTTTTTATGGCAAACATTGAGTAAGTAATTGTTCCATGCATAAATGATCACAGACAGAAATGTCAACAGAACTTATTTCATATAAGGCTACAGAAACAAAAACTCAATTAATTTCAATATTTGATGAAATAGAAAAAAAGCAAGCAATGGGAAGGAAACAAAGTATTTATATGCATATTGCATGAAAGAAGGATATATTTAAAATGTAATTAATAATACATATACCTGTATCAACTATTAAAGCAGCAGATGATACAAATATGGAAAAAATATAGACAGATGGTATTCTACACCGTTCTGCCCTTACTCCTCTGCTGTTTAACATCTATATGAAACCCCTAGGTGCTGACAACACCCAGCTCTACTGCTCCCCACCTTCTACCTCTGAGGAAACAACTAATACCAGTGAACATTCAGTTGGCTAAAGTTCATTTCTTTAGCTTTATTATTCATTATAATTCCAAGATTCTTGGTCATTCACAGCAATCAAACCTAAAAATACAAAACACTGATGGTAAATTGCAAAATTTAAAATCATAAAACCCAAAGACCAAGACTGCCCTCCATCCCAGGTATCATGCATTAGCATAAGCCCCCTGGAATAGCTGGAACAGAAAGGCCAAAACTGGAATTGAAAGGTCAAAATGGGGAGGCCAACCTCTGTTCAAGTTGAAGGCTGCTTCAAAGTGTAAGTGCAGTGCCTACAAGGGGCTAAATGAGAGACAACGAGCTGAAGTTAAAACAATTCCATTTCACTGTGGTTGTGAACTAGTACATAAGCTGAAATTAAATTCAGACCAAATGGAGGGGCCACTGGTAACAAGAAAGCTGGACTCTGAGCCTTCAACAAAACCACTTCTGGATGGAGTTTCAATCCCTCAAAAGGGTTCCCAGTTTTGAGAGTGCTCCTTGACCCAGAGCGGACAGTGGATTTGTAGACAGTGGCTGTGGTGAGGAACACATCTGCACTATTATGGCTAGAGCAGCCATGGTGACCCTTTCTGAGCCAGCAATCCTTGCCGTGGTTAAAACTGGTTTTGACTACTGCAACGGGCAGCCCTGCAAAAAGGCAATTGATGCAAAACGAAGCTGCCAGGCTGCTGACCAGTGCAAGGTATAGGGATCTCATATGCATCTAATATGATGCCTACATTGAAAGATTTGCACTAGCAACTAGATGCCTATCAGGAACAACTTAAGTGCTTACATTGACCTTTAAGTGAGTGAGTGCCTGAATATCTCTGGGACCTCCTCTCTCACTATAACCCTACCTATTTATTAGACAGGGAGGGGCCCTTTTAAAAATGTTAACTATATTAATGATTAATTTTGATGTTTTAAATTGTTGTGTTTTATGCTCTGCATTTGTATTGTAATGGGCCACCTTAAGTGTTGAAAGAAATAGAAAGGAAGGGTAGAACTGAATGGAAATATCTATTTCTCAAAATAGAAGTATATCAAAATATCTACTGTATGCATCTAAGGTTATGTGTTCTATTTCCAAAGTTCAGATTTTGGCTATTGCCTTTGCAAATCTCTGAGCAATTCTTCCTTATCATCTTCATACAAGCTGAGCTCCTTAGGAGCAACTATTCCAGCCACGCAAGAGGTGATGGCCGTTTCATCTGGCTTGCTGAAACTGTCACTACTTCTACTTACTCTCATCTTTCTAAACTGTTTCACCTGGATCATAGAAGAGCTAATGTGTAACTTAAGGGATTGGTGCCCAGGAGTGCTGTTTCTGTCTTTCTTACTCTTCCTTTTGTGATTGGCCTTTTAGATTATATCAGGAAGCAACTGCCTTGCTTTCAGTAACTGAACGGAAACCAATCTAGGAATCTGACTTTTGGGGAATAGGATAGGAAGTGCTTTCAATCCAGTAAGCAAGCAAGCCCACTACTGGAGCATATTTAATTCCAGATGTACCTTAGCTGAGGAAGACCCCTAGCTTAATAGAAAAAAAATAAATTGAACATTTGTCATTTCCGTGTTTACTCTGCTGTCAGTCTGGAGATCAGCTGCCTATCCGTTGAGACCATATTAATAAAAATGTACCAATTGTAATATGCATATTCCTATGAATATCAAAATAGACCAGGGCATTTCTAATTATTAAAATCACGTGTTTAACATCCAGTATCTAGATTTTTAACAAAGTAAATGTTTTATGAATATAAAATGATACCAAGCAGGCTATAGAAAACTGGTTAGATGGAATAGCTAGTATTGTAAGGTTTATGTTAAAATACATGTGCACACACACATGCCTAACAGGCTGGTTACAAGTTATTCAGGTTGCTCTCATGCTCTGTGAGGGTAAACGTCCAATACCAATTGCCAGAAGGTACTTTTAGTTCTATGTTGTGGCAATTTACAACATTTTAAAAAATACATATCTGCCAGTTCTTGGCTCCTGTCCCATATGTCATTTCTTTTTCTTCAGCAGTACTTCTGGAATACAAACTGTGTGTGTGTGTGTGTGTGTGTGTAAAATTCACTACAAAGAAATATTGAAACTTAAGTAATTGTGTTGTGAAGGAGTGGTTGCAGACATTATTAGACTATGTGCCAAAAAAAAAAAAAAGTAGAAAAGGTAGAGCAAGAACTAATTGCCACTCACTCTGCCTCTGCCAAGGTTTATCCTAAATTAATCAATTCCATTTGAATCATTATAGTTGTCTGGGGAAAGCATCACACACACTGCCCCTGCCCCTACTGCACTGAAATTAAATAATTGTATAATCATACTACAAGGGCCAGTAATAACGAGAGGCAGTTTGATGTAGTGTTTCACGTGCTGGCTGAGAAACCAGGAGACTGCAAGTTCTAGGCCTCCCATAGGCATGAAAGCTGGCTGGTGACCACAGGATTCTTGTTGTGGGGAAAATAGATGGCAGGGATATTAGGTATGTTTCTCTCTCTCTCTCTCTCTCTCTCTCTCTCTCTCTCTCTCTCTCTCTCTCTCTCTCTCTCTCATACAAATCTAATAATAATAGCTGCTGACCCAGTATGCAGCATGAACCTTGCGACTATAATAGAATCCTTCCTTCCTTCCTTCCTTCCTTCCTTCCTTCCTTCCTTCCTTCCTTCCTTCCTTCCTTCCTTCCTTCCTTCCTTCCTTCCTTGATCTGATAACAAAGATCCCATGGTTATGTAACAAAGATCCCATGGTTATGTAATGAATACTCTATTGAGAAAATGGAAGAAAAAGGATATGACAGAGTTTTAGGGATTGGGCCAGAATATTAGCCAATGGCTACATTCTGAGCTGGCAGATAACTCCCAGAGGTGGCTTGGGAGGTAGGAAATCTGACCTCTATCAAGAAGCAGGATCAAAGAGGACAATCTAATATCCATTGGAACAGTAAAAGACTGTGCAGGAAAAGCAAGCTCAGAATATCTTGCAGTACCATGGACAGCTCACTAGGTACCAGGAAAGTTCTCTGTGACATCTTGGGTACAAATGATTCCTTCTCTCCTCTTTTCAGGCTTTGACTATCCTTCTTAGATTCCCCTTCTTCTATCAAAGGAATATGGAGGTCCCAATTAAGGAATAAATGATTGATAAATCATAAGCTAATGGGTTTTAGCTCAGGCTAAGACCTGGATCAGTTTCCTATACTTTTTCCTCGAACATTACTGAACCAAAGGAAGCAACTAGCTGATTCTCATCTACTGTAGACTGGAACTGGGCATTCCTAGCAGGGACTATGAAAATGTTAATGTAAGATGCTTTCTCTCTTAGAATTAGATATTTTATATCTCAGGGGATAGATAATGCTGTATTGTATGTAGTGTCATTTAACAGTGCTGTGCAAGAAGAAGACAAAGAGGAGGAGGAGGGGCCACTTTCAGTTTAAACCAACGCAGCTGTTGAGCATAAGGAAGCATTCACAACTGTGTTCAAATGCTTTATATTCTCCACTGAATCTCCCCCATTCAGCTTCTATTTTAAAGCAGTGAGAGTTGATTAAGGAAACCCAGTTACATTTCCCTAATTAGTAACAACTACATAGTGCATACTATATTTTGTTAGTTAGTGTGGTGACACCTAAAGGACTCAGCTTGATCGGTTGCAACAATTTTGTAGGAACGGTATTTCCATAACAATATAAAATTGAAATGAAAAAATAGATGTAGTGTTGAAATATCATTGATGATGAAACTTGTTTATTCCTTCAGAAACTAGAGCTGATCTATACCACTGGGTTTTCAAAAATACTTGCAGTAACTTGGATATGCCTATTGCACAAACACTTTAGGAACTTGACCATTACTTTAGATTCATATAACCAACAAGTGTTCTGTATAACCTATGCGGATTTCAACATTTCTCAATTAACTGTATTCTGTGATTAATTGATTTCAAGAAGTTTAAAAGAGTTTCAGGAAGTTATAAGTGTTATTAATGAGATGTTTTGGCAGAGTGGGGGAATCAGAACTCTTACTGGATATGCATACATCCTTTAAGTGCATCTAATAATAGTTGTTTGGATTTTAGCCAATAGTCACACTCTTATTACTGAGAACTTTATATACAGCACCAGGCTAGGGCATACTTCTGGGGCCAAGTATCTTTCATTTGAAAGAATAATACTGTTGGAACAGGCACTTGGTCATTTACCATGAACTAATTGCCCTTATTAAATCAGTTCCCCGATTTTCCCAAAACATATAGGTTAGACAAATCCTGGAAAGTATTTACTATTTATATTTCTGCATCCAGGTTGTCTTCCTACTCCCTATAGCAGTACCTGGGCCTAAGGCTGATATGAAAGCCTATCTTCATATTTACCTACATTTGTAAATATTGATCCAGTGTCCAATAATACTCCCCACATTTAACTACATAATAGTATATAATATTTTAAGTTTAGATCTGAAGGATGGTCAGGTGGAACTCATAATGGAACTACATGTATCTCCACTGTGGCAGGCTGCCTTTCAATGGAATTGTCTGGAGGCCCTAAGCCTCTCCCACAAATCCTCTCCTTGAGAGCAATTGGACATTCAAGTCTGATTGTAGCATGGGTAGCATTCTTTGATGAGGCATCCAGCTCTTTCCTCTTCAGCAACGCACATCTTTAAAAATGCCACCCCTACATGGCAGTTAGACTCAAAAACCACCACCACCAAGACAAATGGAGTCTATTTTAATGATTGATTGCAGCATGAGGTTCTTTGAAATAAATGTGCTCTTCATAGTTGTGTGTGCCATTTAGTAAGCTGTCAGCAGCATCTGTAAGATATGGGGGGAAAAGAGGATTAAGGAGATTGTTGCCTTATCAAGTCCTACAAATGTGAACAAATCTCATAAAACTTAATTTAGAACAGAATAATATTCTTTAATATTTCACAGTTTCTTTTCCACCATGACACCACTTTCCTTCAGATACATTGGGGAAGAATAAAAGTAACAAAAGCAAGAATGAATTAGCTGCTAGGTGTAGATGTGGGAAGAGAAAATGGCAGTCAAGGTAAGGTGTGTGTGTGTGTGTGCACACCCCATACTGTCTTAGTCAAAGCAAAGGATCCACAGAATTAATATGCAATTGATGGCTGTGCTAATGAGGAGCTCACAGAAAACTCTGCCACTTGTGTGATAATTGCCCTATTAGCACAGCAACCATTTGATACAGCATCTGGAGAGTGCCTGGGTCCCCTTCACTAAGGGATGGTGCATGCATTTATTTACAATTTAAGTCCTCACAGTGTAGGCAAGTTGAAATTCCTTGTGAAGCATGAGAGTAAAAGCATCTGAGCCAGACATGCTGCTCTAATAAAAATGTGCTGAAAGTTAGTACAGCAAAACTTCAATTTAATGGGCCTTGACTTAACAGACTTTGGATTTAATGGACAAAATCTGAGTTTGACTTCACTCCCATTTAGTGAACAAAATCCACTAAATCCACATGCAGATGGCGTAATGTGATAATTATGCAACTGATGTAAATGTAGACAAATGACATACATTCAGCAGTAATGGGTATTTCGATTTAATGGACACCTCTTTCCCCCCAAAGGTCCATTAAATTAAGGTTTTCCTGTATCAAAAATAATCTGTTAAAGCATTGCCATTTGACAATTAAGGATCAGATTGTAGGTTTGATAGGAAATTAAATTCTGAGGACTCAGTTGAGGAAACTAATACTCTGTTCCTCACCATTTCAGTACAGGAAATGTTTACTTCAGTATTTATTCTCGATGCATGCCAATATGCAGAAGGATCTGGCCAAACCTCTCTAGGCATGGAAGTTAAATAGAGTCATATACAATCAGTACTTGAGTGAGATACTACCAGATGATACCAAGGCTGGAGGGCAACCTGAAAGATCAAAAAACATCCTGAAGAAAGACAGTGGTAAACCACGTCTGTGCTGTTGTTAAAATAATGGCATGGTTGGTGTATTCATGTTCTCAGGAGGAGTGAGGCATGGTTATTTATGTATGTATGTATGTATGTATGTATGTATGTATGTACTTATTTATTTCATATGGCATAGCAGAATACAGCATTATTGCATAAAAGTTCACAGAGCAATATATAAAATGTGTTTAAAATATAAAACATTGGCACAGTAGATTATTTTAAAAACATGCAATACGAATAATGAGTAGAATTATAAATAGAATTAAGTTATGTATGAGCAGTTACTAAAGTGGCTAAGCCTATGGCCGAATATCTAGATCATTTAGCCATTGGACAGCAGTGCCCTCAAGATGATGTAGTTCTTGCAGGGAGCCAGGGAACCTTCTGAGGGGACATTCCATTGCGATGCAATGTAACATTTGCAGGACAGTCACAGTTAGGATTATTGACCAGCCCTCATTTTTCTTTCCAATATTGGCACCTGCCATGATTAGTACGAATCCGTTTAAGCGCTGTCCAGTTTTTCCTTCGGAGATCAAAGCCATGGGGGCGTTGTGCTGGATCACACACTAAGTTGAACAGATCTGGCTTAGCAGTTGCCCACTCCTGGCACCATGCTGTCTCAATGTCAAAGTCTTCTCTGACTAATTGCTGTCCGAGTTTCCATGGCTGGTTTAGAGATTTAAGTCTAAATATTTGATCGTGGCGGTCTTCATGTATAGGTAGTAATCAGTTTGCCTCTTGTTTCTTCCACTCCCTTTTTAAAGCAAGTTGTTTTCTAAGGTGTGAAGGTGGTATGTTAGATAATACCGGTAGCCATTCAGAAGGCGTCGATTTAATGGTTCCTGATATTAGCCTCATAGTGTGGTTAAGCTGGATGTCCACTGCTTTTGTGTGAGCACTGTTTAGCCATACAGGGCTACAATACTCAGCTGCCAAATACGCCACAGTAAGAGCTGATGTCCTAAGAACTGTAGCACTTGCTTCCCAGCTAGTCTCAAAGAGTTTGTGTAGGATGTTGTTCCTGGTTTTTATTTTATCCGTAGTTTTTCTTAGGTGTTCCCTATAGGTTAAGGACTGATCAAGGGTCACTCCTAAATACCTCGGGTTGTGATTAAACTTCAGCAGCTGATCCCTAAATTCCACTTTTGGTGTATAATTGGCTTGTCTGTTGTTCAAGTGAAAACAAGCAACCTCGGTTTTGTTGATGTTGAGTTTTAATCTCCAAATTTCAAAAAAAAATATCCATTTCCTTTAAATCATTTTTGAGGGCTTTTTCAGAGGTATTGAAGTCTTCAGATTGTTTAACCAGTGCAATATCATCAGCGTTTATAAACTTTTTTGCAATAGTACTTGGTAAATCTGATATGTAAGTATTAAAGAGTAGTGGGGCCAGCACAGAACCTTGTGGCAAGCCATCATTTAACCTATACTTCTGGCTGCTTTGGCCATCCAGATGCACTTCGATGTATCTATTTGAGAGCATGGTGTTGAGTAGGATAGCTGTTTTCTTACAGGGTGCGATATGTAAAGATTTTAAGATCATCCCTTCTCTCCACCCTGTGTCATAGGCCGATGATAGATCAATAAACATGGCAATAGATTTTTTTCTCCATTGGAATCCATTTTCTATGTGGGAGGTTAGTGATAGTACCTAGTCACAGCAGCTTCTTTTTGATCTAAATCCAGTTTGTTCTATAGGTATGTGTTCCTCAACCAGAGGTTTAATTCTGTTCAAAATAAGTCTCTCCAGCAGTTTGTAAGAGATGCTCAAGAGCGCTATAGGTTTGAAATCCTCCACAGATTTCCCCTCTTTGCCATGTTTTAAGATGGCAACTATTTTTGTTCTTTTAAAGATTGTTGGCAGTCTCCCTGTTCATTGGATATCATGGCAAAATTGTGTGAGCCAGTGTATAGCGTGTGGCCTGCAGTGCTTCAAGAACTCAGGATATACTCCATCTAGACCAGCTGCTTTCCCTAATTTTATCGCTTTCAGTGCTTCAGCGATTTCTGATGTAGAAAATTATTCTGAGATGTTACTTTCAGATGTTAGATCATTGGCTCTGGCTTTTTACTCCCTTTTGATTTCAATAGTTTCCTCTTTATTTGTTCCTGGTATTTTCCTTGTAAGATTTAAAATTCTAATTGCTATGTCATTAGGGCCAATGTTGCTGGCATTTCAGGTTTGTTTCATGGAGCTATCTCCCAATTTTGTAAGCAAGGACCAAGCCTTTTTGCTGGCATGTTAAAAACTCATTTGCTCCATGACAGCATGCCACTTTTCTCTCCTAACAGAGTCTAACCACTGGAGGAGTTCATCAGCAACTTCAGGCTCGTGATTTTCTGCATATTGATTGTATAACTCTGCATTCTTGGCTCCAGCCTGGGGTGTATATTTTTCTGTAGCCCCTTGGGATATGCTTCTTAGCTACAGAGTAGCAATCCCATGAATCAGTTATAGTTTTCTGCCTTAGGGGGAATCCATTGGATGTTGTGGTCAAGTTCAGCAGTAAAGGCTTTCCATTTGGCTTTTTGAAAGTTCCATCAAGGCTTAGGAGTCAATCTTACAATTGGAATCTATACTCCAACATTTAACAGCACAGGTCTGGGCTGACTTTGGGGAAAATCTGGGAGTACTCCTTTGTTGCAATGTAGTGGTCTATTGTGCGCATCCCTGGAGACAAAACATAAATCAGGGTTATAGTATGTACCCCATCTGGTTGAGTGGAACATACCCTTGTCCTTTGCATCATGGACCAAGAAGACATTTTCAGTGTCCGTCCACTGCACTGTCATTCCACCATCCTCATTAGTGTCACTATATCCCCACATTGCATTTCGGCTATTAAAATTGCCCAGGATTACTGTGGGGTGCTGTATGTTGGACAGCACGCTATCATCCCATGGTTGTGTGGGTGTTTTATACAGGTTGGCAATTTCAGTGTTGGAGATTTTTATTCACGTGACAAATACATTTGCTTCAGTATGACTTTTCACATGTACTTGGCCTATGTTTTTTATGTACGTGGTGGTGCCATACAGTGCATGGTAGGTAGCCGCAGCCAGAGAATATCCTGGGAATTTATATCTGTTTTTAAGTTGAGTTTCATTGGCGCAGTGAGTTTCTTGTAGTAGGACTACATCCACTGAATGGTCATTCATAAGCTTGAGTAAGTAACCAGCTTTAGACCTTCTCATACCTTCCACGTTGAGTTGTACAGTTTTCAGGACATCTCCTACGTCCTTTGTCAGCTGGTTCTGAAAAGAGCTGTTGTTTTTATTTTCGGTGTTCATGCTGCTTTTTTTCTTGTGGAGTCCTTGGTGCTCTCTGAGCCTTGTTGTTTTCTTGCAGACGTTTCATTGCCAGACTAGGCAACATCTTCAGTGCAAAGAGGGAGTGGGCCTTGCTCTCAGTTTATATACCGTGGCTTGCCCTGCTTGTGTTGGTAGGGGTGTCTTTCTCTCCTTGGGAGTTCTTTGATTGGGCTGTTGTTCGCCGCTTGGTTGATTGCCTGAGTTAATAGTACCTTGATTAGGGTGTATTATGCTGTTTGATGGTTCATCTGCTGTTAATCCTAGTGTTGATTTTTGCATATCTGGGTGTTGATTGCTGGCAAGGGAGTATACTGGTCTTTTGGCTTTTCTATTGTCTCTTTTGAATGGTGTGTAGATGTTGTTTACCTCTATGTGTCTGTTGATGACTGCTTGGTCTGAGTGCCAGGCTTCCAGGAGTTCTCTGGCATTTTTGGTTTAGGATGCTCACGGTTTCCCAGTTGAAACTATGGTTGAGTCTGTCCATGTGTTGTGAGATTAAGGCATTCTCATCGTGTCTTGTGACTGCTAGTTGGTGTTCATGGATGCGCTCTGCTAGTCTTCTGCCTGTCTGTCCTACATAGTGGCTGTTACAGTCTTTGCATTGTATGCTGTAAATAACTCCTGTTTTTTTTTTTTTCCCCTTGGGCTATTGGGTCTTTTGGCTTGCTTAATACGTTTTGAATAGTTTTAGTTGGTTTATGAGCTACAGTGATGCCATGTGGTTGTAACAGTCTGTTGGTGGTTTCTGAGATGTTTCTTTTTTTCTTGCTGGGAAGCCCTTGTGAGGTCCAGCAGCCAGATGTGTCGATTATTTAGCCGTGACAAGTCACGTTGCCCAGGTGCACCATGAGGAGGCTAGTCTACATTAGCCTCTTTAGTGAGGCTAATGTTAGTGAGGCATGGTTGTATTCAGAGTCACCAAGAGACTTTAATAAATGTATGTTTATTAAAAACTTTATGTTTGTATTCATACGTTTATTAAAGTCTCTTGGTGACTCTATGAATTTATTAGAAGCATATCAATTTCAAAGTAAGCTGATAAGGGTGGTGGTGGTGGTGGTGGTGGTGGTGATGATGATGATGACTTTTATGATGATATGGGTGTGCATCGGAATCAAGCTTTACTTGGATACTGATTCAGTCTAATTTGGAAAAGCTGATTTTCAATCTTATGAAGCTGATCTTCAGTCTCAGTTTGAACACGCCCCCCTCCAAAAAAAACTTTCTTAGCTAACAGGAAGGCCATAACTAATAACCATTGTGCTCATTAAAAACAACAACAATGCATTTATGCTACAGTCCTACCCCACATCTTGTCCATTATAAAGAAAACACGAAAACAGGGAGATGGAAAACAAGTGTAGTTTTATGAAGTTTTTGTAACTTCAGTAAATATTTTTACCATGGCATCTCTAATTATCAGGAATGGTAATATAATATTCTCTCTGTGTGTGTGTGTGTAGCATGTGTGTGTGTATATATACACATGCATGCATGCATGCATGCATACATACTCTAGCTGTATTCTGAATGCTTTTAGTTTTCTCTCCCAGGAGCAGGAATGATTAAAACAGTTTTGGTGAACTTTCCCAATTTTGGAATAGAAAGGAATTAGGTACTTGTTTGGTTAATCCCGAATATTCAAGTTCTTCTGCTACTCTTTATTCAACATTTATCTTGCTGTCCTCACTTTCTGGACTTTGGTACAACACAAAGCCTTAAACGTAATTGTCCATAAACAAACCACAGGATGGTGGTTTGTTTGTGCACAATTTGTGGACAGTGTTTGGAAATTACCAAACAATAAAAGGTTTCTGTAGCACAAAATCTCCTAAACCCATTCATCTGAAACTTTAAAGTCTTTGCTTTCCCAGAAGAGGTATGTCTGCAAATTTCATCCCATTTTGCCAAGAAAAAAAAAAGTTACTGCAATCTCTTTAAGTAAACAAAATTTGAAAGGCATATTGAACAAAAACACTTCGTCTTATTCATTTGAAATGGCAGGCTTCATCCTTTAAAGAATTTCCTGTGACTGCAACTTTCTTTCAGTTCTGTCAAACAAAACTGCAGTAATTGTTGATTTCCAAAGATAGTCAGTGTAAGGCTAAAGCTTTGGATTTCTGTATTGAATCTCTGATTTGACCTCAATAGTAAAGTGGGCGGCTTCAGAATTAGTCGGAGGAAGAGGAGGCAAAGGAGGAGGAGGAGGAGGAGGAGGAGGATTATTTCAAATTACTCCATGTTGCTCTGACCCAAATCTTGTGGTCAGAACTCATCCTGGTTATGATTATTTAGATTCAGCAACCCTTTGATCCTATAGTTCCCTTAGAAAAGTGTGCGCACACAAACACACGAACCCCACTGTTAAGTGGTTAGATTCCTGCATTGCTCAATCTGATATCTAATGCAGCTATAAAGACTGAATTGAAGCAGATATATTGCCTAGCTAGCCTATCTGCAACTGTCAAATCATCCTGGCAAAGGGTCTCCAGGCAACAGTCTAGAAACAGCTCTGCTATGTGAATGTCTTTAACAGTTCCAGAGATGGAAGCTACTGTTGCATGCCCTGTACATGTATCACATCTTTTGCTAAGGCCAAGTTGTCTCAGTTCAAATTCCAAGTTCCTATCCACTTAATCACACTTGCTGTTAGTATTAATGATATATGATAAATGTCTGCTAATTAGCTGTTGCTTGAAAATGTTTTCTGGTGACTGCTTCCCTTATGAACAATAACCCTACTATTGACTTTGATTCTCTACTCCCCCATCACCAGTGTCCAAAACAATGAATACCTTAATGGCTAATTTTAGAAAAAAATAATTGTATCTTCACTGATCTTGTGAATCTGAGGATTTAAAAAGCAGAGAGAGAGAGGGAGGGAGGGAGGGAGGGGATTGTATAACATACTCCCATCCACTCACTCACTCTCATACTTAAGTTTATCCTCAACAATGCATGAAACTTAGCATAGGAAATTTGTACAGTATAAACAGTTTCTGGAATCTCCCTCCCTCCCTTCCTTCCGAAACATATTAGAACTGAAGAGTTGAATTGACCATGGCATGTCATATTTTATTGCGTTGGGATGGATTTTCTTTCTGAGCTAATATTTATTATAAATAATTTTAAAAATATGAAAATAAGCAGTGAGAATAAGAATGCTTTTAATATGTGAACTGGCATTTTCCCCAGCATGTTATCACAATTCCTTTGTCAATAGAGAACTCATTTGAGATGTCCATAGCTCTCCATAGATTTAGGCAAGTTTGAGAGATAAACTCTTTGGCTAAGAAATGAAGCAGATATGGGCTTATAACTGTGGCTTTCCTCTCAATTAAACCAGAGGAAATTCCTATTAGTGTGGAATATGCAGAATCAAATGGAAGAGGAGGAGGAGGGAGGAGGATTTATTTTCTGGGAATGCTCCAATCTGTGAGATAAGTGGAGAACGGAACCTTCAAAAATGGAGCAGAACTGTTTATGGTCACAGGAATAACAATAAAATAAAATTCAAGGGGATTTTAAGGTTCAGTCTTAAGAAATACATTCAATGCAGATTTCCTCCCCATCATCCCTACTGTATATCTGAAATTTACTTTGAAGGTTGTGCAATATTCTGGTTCAGAGTTTGAAAGTGAGGGTGCAGTGTGGAAGATATGAAGAAATGAAGTCCTGTTGCATGAGTGAAAGTCTGGTTTTGCAATGTGGGATGGAACCTTTAGTTATTTAGGCATGATGGCTGATGGCTGAATGTGCATATATAAATAGCCTTGAGAAAATTAAAAAAAATCAAGTTTGTATTTAGAAATATGGAAAACAATCGATATGGGATTTGAATGAATGCACACACAGAACAGAATTAGAAAAGAGAGGTGGGGGAATGGATAGAATACAGAAAAAGAAAGGAGAATTGTGAAGGAGATCCATGATGTTATATAGATTATAGATTATCAGCAAGCTAGCCATTTAGAAAGTTTCCAGAAACACTAATGAAGTTAATCTGGTGTCTCTGGACCTATCCCTCCCTGAATTTTCTGCCATCAGACAACTGAAATTCTGGAAGTTATAGTTCCGCTCACCCAAAGGGTATTTGGTTGAAGAAGGCTGTACTAATTTATTATGAAATAATTTAAATCAATGCAAACTGATCCAAATAACACTGTATTGATAGGAACAGCATTATTAGTTTGGAGAACAAATGGATGATACTAGGATTTAAAAGTAGTTTTGGCCCACCCTTCCCAACCTGACTTTAGAAAACAGTTCTAAGGAACCATACTAGGGAATCATGTGGACCCTGTTGCTATCTATGGAACTATTAATAAAAATGTCTGCTACCATCAGACATATCTGAATGCCTTCCTGGAGAGGACCTGTTTTTACCATTTTACAAAACTCCATCGGTGTAGGGGCACATCTGATTGGGATGGTTGGGTCAGGGGCCAAAGTATTCCAAAGAGATGGGAATGTTGTTTTTTGGATTCCAACCCCTCTGATTTCTCTTAGGGTGGGTACCTATGATATCCTCTCCCTACCAAATCACATGGGATGGACAGATTCTACTGAAAGAAGATGGTCCCTGAGCCAAGTCCCAAGCTTTAAAGGGCTTTATAGTTAATCACTAACACCTTAGACTGGGCCTGAAAGCCTATGCGTAGATAATGCAACTCCTAAAGAACACCTGTCAGCAAACAAGCTACTGCATTCTGTGCCAGCTACAGCTTCCAAATCATCTTCAAAGACCACCACAGGTAAAGCAAATTGCAGTAGTCTAAGTGAGAGATGACAGATTACTGCCTTCAGTGCCTCCTGGTCCAGAAAAGGATGCAGCAGTGGCCCTGCTAAGCCAGCTGGGCAAGGCTTCCATCTGCTGCTCTAGGAGGACCCTTGAGTCCAGGAGAACCCCCAAATTGTGCACTGATGCACTTAGTGAAAGGCTAATTCTCAAATAAAATTAAAAAAAATAAATAATCAAAAATCTAGTTTAGTTTAGTTAAGTTTAGTTTAGAACTCTTTTACCTAAGATTTATAAATTCTGGTCAGTGACTGTAATAAAAGCTCTTCTTACCTAAGATTTATCTTTTAAAAAATCTTGTCTGTAACATAATGACCTTAATTACTAATTATGCCAATACATTGACTTTTTCACATTCTGTTTGCATCTTTGAAATTACTGGATCATATTCTGTTTGCATATGTAATAACTGCAAGATGCACAAGATTAAAATTAAGTATCATTTGTTATTAAAGCTCACACATCTGATATTAAGCAGTTTAATCATAATATTTCTAAATAGTACAGAATCTTCTGGATCTCACATTACTCTGTTCTACATAGCTGTTTGTTTTCAAATGAGTTTCTTAATTTACCTTGGTTTTTAAACTTGGAAAAATACTGTAGCTCTGTTCCTTTTATTGCTGCTGTCCAAGTGAAAAAGCACTGTAAATATTGTGTTGGCCTGGCTGGGTAATAAGCAGGAAGTATTGTAGTTCCTTTAAAATGGTGCATTTAATCTAGTGCTTCTGAAATGGATGCAATTTTCCTTAAAAGTTATTGCTGCTAAATACTTTAAGTCAGTTCTAAAAAAAATGTTCTTGGGAGTATAAGGAAGCACTCACACATGCAGTTCTGCCACAACCTATCCAAGTGAAGGGTAATCAGCATTTATCTTTCTCCATTTCTTCTCCTTGGTACTTTCTTTAACTGAAAACCCTGAAACTTACCTGTTCAGTCTTCCCATTTATTACAACATAATCAACCTTTGAGAAACTGTAGATGATCTGCCAACCTATAGGTACCTCTCTCTTCATAAATCTGGCAACTCTCTACCCAGAGGACCCTGTTGCTGCCACAGTGCAGTACTGTAATGTTCTGCATTTCACATTCCTGAATTACCCATACCTGCTACAGAATCTGTCTTTGACAGATCTGATCAAGTATGTTGGCATATACAGTATCTGCATAGCGTTTGGTACTTTTCCCTTTTAAAATACAGTGTGAACAACTGTGACAGGGAATAGATGTCCTGTGCCTTCCTAATTATTTCACACCTTTAGTGAAAGTGCAAAAAACTTAAGATTGTATGTGTACGTGGTACAGGATATACAAGAATATGTTTCATGTTCTATATTCTACAGGAAGCAGTCGCGCTCTTTCATTCTCAACACATCAGTCTGGTTGTACTATATCTTTAATCTCAGGAAGAAATTTTGACTTGGTTAACACAGCATGCCAAGTCTTCTTAGAATTTGTTTGTTTGTTTGTTTGTTTGGAGGGGGAATTGTTGTTTGTAAACTATGAATTTACCATCATTGTTCAAAAACTTCCAGCTGAGGTCTATTCAATAAAACGTTGTTGAATTCATTTTATTGTAAACTGCCCAGAGTCCCCCATTGGGGGAGATGGGCGGTGATATTAAATAAATACATACATACATACATACATACATACATACATACATACATACATAAATAAATTCAAACAATTGAAATTTACTTAATAAAGCATGACTAAAATGTTATGGCTAAGTGCAATATATAACCCCATTCAATATCATGTGACTAGTTCTGAATTTATTCTGGCTTTATCAAGTTCCAGTTACGATTTGCTAAGCACATCTAATTCATCTGCGGCTTGTTGGAAAAACAGATAAAGATCTTACTACATTTCAGCCACATTGAGACAAATCCTGCCTACTCATGTTTCAGACTCATACTGTGAGTTTATAGCCTATTCCAACAGATCTGGAATTGCAGTATGATTAAGTAAATGAAACATAAGCTTGACAAGCACAATTCTTGGCTCTGTACTGATTATAAGGACAATTTTGGCTGGTTTCTTAGAAGGACCCTGCTGAAAATATCAATGGAAATGTCCATGGAATCCAGTATGCTGATTTTCCATGGAGTGATTAGCCATTTGTCCCAGGAGACCCAGAAGGCAATGGACATTTCCCTCCATTTATTAGATAGAACCTGCTGTTGATACATGTACTTCTTTAGAACTTGGTTCCACTTTGCAGTTACGATAAAAGCTATTACTAGAACTCTCATTCTCTTATCTTATCTCTCTTGGGATTATTATTACATTTCATGTATGTTCCATGGATTTGTTATGTGCATTTCTTGGGGTCCCCAGGAACAGCCACTGTTGTCTGTTACAGTTATGCCAACTTCTGGAGCATTCATGTTCTAGAATGGCCACAGAAATTACATAAGGATAAGAAACTGGTGTGCAGAGATGAACCTATTTTCTATGCAAAATGGTGTACCTGCCCTGTTATTGTGCAAGGAAAGCAGTTGATCAAAATTTCAGTGGTCTTGGGTTGAGGTCCTAGTACTACTGCTAAGTGGGATCAGATTCCTTCATTTCAACAGCAGGTTATCTCTTTATAACCTGTAGTTTGTATCACCTTTCCCAACCTGTCTGTGAAAGCACGCTTGCTGGGGATTCTGGGAATTGCATTCCCAGCTCATATAGAGAAATCCTTATGAAGGAAGGCTGGGTTACTGCTCCATCATGACACTTCATAAATCCAGGCCATTAAATATTATTTGGACAATATCATCGATACACAGTTATACCTCAAAGTCTTGTTAGATTGCAGCTCTAACATTCAGAATGTTGAATTAAATGATGCTATTATGATATGAGCCTTAGCATATCAACTTCCCAAAATTGCTAATTAGATGATGGCTGCAAGATTCTATGCTCCCAAAATTACTGCAGTGACTGTGAATCATGGGTAGCATGCTTCCATATCATATGTGTACCCTTTCTAAGCAATTCCTCCATAAAGCTTTTCAATCCAGCAATGACCAACATACGTTACAAAATTAAGATCATCAGCACAGCTCAATATGTTGGTGCCACAGGCAAATGATGCCATGATCAATAAACTCCTATGTAACTTGCCTGTAAGAGAGCCAGTCTGGTGTAGTGATTAAGGCATCAGGGTAGAAACCAGGAGACCAAGAGTTCTCTTAGGCACAAAGCCATCTGGGTGACCTTGGGCCAGACACTTTCTCTCAGCCCTAGGAAGCAGGCAAGGGCAAATCACTTCCAAAAAACCTTGCCAAGAAAACTGCAGGGACTTGTCCAGGCAGTCTCCAGGAGTCAAACACTGACTTGAAGGCACAAAAAAACCCAAACTTGCCTGTAAAGGTTAATTTAGTTAAAATGAGTACATGGACTGTGATAAATTATTCCAAGTATTTTGAGGATGAGATGGGGAGGCAGATTCTTAACAAGCAGGAGAAGGCTGATGATCTCATTAGAGGAGTTATCTGTGAATCTTTCAGCAGCAGCAGCACAAAGGTTCTCTGAGGTGACATTTGGTGCCCATACAATTTCTGGAAGCTAATTCTAGGGTAAGAACTGTGGGTACAGAGCATGGCAAAGTTTGAAAGAAGGACGTTAGATAAGTAGCACTGAAACACTGCTTTACAGCTATTTTTCTTTCTATCTATGATTTGTCCCTCTTTTATTAGTAGCTGACTGTTGAGCCAGTCAGACTAATGCAACGTGAAAAATGTTGCAAACATAGAAATAGCTGTGATTAGTAGACTGGTTTGTATTGATCTTAACTTCCCCCCACAAAAGTTGTATAAAATGCACCCCTTTTTATAAATTCCTAGGTATTGGAAGGTCATCTGTGATCTCATTACCAAATGTGTAAGAAAGAATGAACTATGCTAATGTCATATTAACAGCGGGGAAAAAGAAACCCTGCTTTATTAACTGCCTTAATGTTAATTTTCACATTAGCATCAACTAATTTATTTTTTTAGAAGGCAAAAGCCACTGAAGATCTAGGAGTTACTACATTTAAAAGAAAGTTTTCCCAGAATTCCAGTCACATGATTTCTATGCTGGCACTAAATGCAGATGTATCAATTAATTAAACTTTGTTCTAATGCCACCTTTAATAATATATTCTGGATTGTGTTGCTCTTAATGGGTTCAGAATAGAATACTGTTGCCAGGGCTAATGTAAGATGAATGTATTAATGTTGCTTGATTCTACCTTTCTTAAAATACTTTTTTTAACTGGATAAATGTACATGCACTGTGCTTTAGGCCTATTCATTTATTCATTTGATTTATTTTTATCTTACCTTTATTTTTGGTCAAGTCAAGGCAGCATGCATACCTAATGCTCCTGTCTTCTACTTTCCCAGCAGCAGGAACCCTGTGAGGTGGGTTAGAGTAGTGTTGGTGGTCTAAGATTGCTAAGGAGGAATTGAATATCTTTCTTTTAGCTGCATGGTACATAGAACTTTATATTCCTTTGTAATTGTTAAATATGTAATAAAGAACTAAGCAAACATTTATTTTGGTCACTAAAGAGTTATACTTTGGTTGTACTTTGTTCTTCTTTATCCTTTGTGGGACACCTATGTAAAGTGGATATCTTTCACATATTCAAGTCAAAAACTCTGGAAACAAATACTTCTTAACCTTGAGATGGTCTCATTGCCACCTTCCATAGACAAATACTTCTTCATTTTGATGCTGTCCTTCTTGGCAGGAATCCTTAACTGTGAACCTCAATGGTCTCATTCTTGGCAGGAAGAGGTTTTTTTCTCATCCTGCCTCAAAATAAAGCCTTAAGTAATCACAGTGGTGTGGTTACTTCCAGATCCAGGTGATTATTCACTCTCCTGTTTTTGCAACAAACACAATCCTGCTGTGCTGAGGACAGCAATACAGTTGGGCTGAGAGAATAACTGGCCCAAAGTCACCTAGACTTTCATGCCTATGGGAGGACTAGAACTCCCAGTCTCCAACTGCTCTCTGCTACTCAATTTTGGTAATATAAACTCATGCCTTTAATCTACATATTAAAACAGCGTATTTACTGCCCTGTTAATCCACAATCTCTGACCTATATTGTCTCCCAGGTGCTTATTTACTCTCTTGTTTCTGCAACAGCCCCTGAGTTGAGAAACAGGGTATGTCAGAGGTGTGTGTGTGCGCGCCTTTGAATCAGTGTTGACTCCTGGCAACTGCCTGGACAAATCCCTACAGTTTTCTTGGCAAGATTTCAGAAGTAGTTTGCTGTTGCCTGCTTCCTAGGTGTAATGATTGCCTAAACCCAAATACTCAGTCTCACAAGCTCGGGCTTAAAGATAACTGATTTATTAAAGGAATAGTATGCAAATACAGAGAAAGCTGAGAATGAGCAAAAGCGCGCCAAATACAAACTTAAAAGCCTTGCTTGTGAGCAGGTCCCGCCCCGTCGCCCGTCAGGACGCTCCCCCTCCCAGGTGCTGGAAGCCGTTAGACGCGCCTGGGAAAGTAACCTTGAACAGGAGCGCAAACCCAAACATGCATTCCAAGCCCTCAAAACAAGAGAGGGCGAAAGAATGGAAAAACCTCGGGTGAAAGAACACGGAACAGAGAATGACATGTGAAACGTTACAATGTTAACCATACATTAGAATGAGAACATGACATATTGCCCCCCCAAAAGAAATTAGGGAGCCGGTTTGTCAGGATAGGCAGAGTGAAATTGGGCTACGAGACGAGGAGAATGCACGTCTGGAGCAGCAACCCATTCAGGATGAGGAAAATGTTTCCAGCGGATGAGGTATTGCAGAGTGGAGCGCTGGCGTCTAGAATCAAGGATAGATGCCACCTCGAAGTGTTGCTGGTTGTCAATCATGAGGGGAGGTGGAGGAATGGGTTGCGGATGCCAGCGGTCCGACGACAGGCAGGGTTTGAGTAAACTACAATGGAAAACAGGATGCAAACGTTTAAGGTTGTGAGGTAAATCAAGTTTAAACGTAACAGGGTTGAGTTGAGCAACAATCGGAAAAGGACCGACAAATTTAGGACCAAGTTTTTTAGAGGGTTGTGGGGACTTGATAAACTTAGTTGACAAGTAGACTTTATCTCCGACCGCAAAAGATGGTTCCGGGGAACGCTTTGCATCCGCATGGCGTTTGTAGGTAGCTTGGGCATGGTGGAGAGCGAGTAGAATATTAGACCATGAGTCTTTGAGAGAGTCTGCCCAGTCAGCTAGGGTGGCTGGGAGCGGTTGAGGATGAGGAAGTTCAGGAATCGGAACGAATTCACGTCCAAAAACTGTTTTAAAGGGAACTTGACCAGTGGTTTGATGAATGGAATTGTTGTAAGCGACCTCAGCAAATGGGAGTAAATCGACCCAGTTGTCTTGCTGGTAGTTAACAAAAGCTCTGAGGTATTGTTCCAATGTGGAATTAACCGCCTCTGTAGATCCGTCCGTTTCCGGATGCCAGGCGGTAGAAAGCGATTGTTTTGTACCCAAAAGTTTCAAAAATGCCCGCCAAAATTGTGAGGTAAATTGTGTGCCTCTGTCACTCACCAAACGGGCGGGGATACCGTGGAGGCGGTACACGTGGATGAGGAAGAGGCGTGCCAGCTGTTGTGCGGTGGGGATAGAAGCGCATGGGATAAAGTGGGCTTGTTTGGAGAAAAAGTCTTTGACGACCCAAATGACAGTTTTGCGTTGACTAGGGGGTAGATCAACGATAAAATCCATGGAGATATCCTGCCAAGGGACAGATGGAGTGGCCACAGGTTGAAGGAGACCCTGGGGCTTGCCCGGTTTGCGCTTTATCGCCGCACATACAGGGCACGCAGTGACATATTCCTTCAAGTCTTTGAGTAAAGTTGGCCACCAGAATTGGCGGCGAACGAGGTGCAACGTTTTTACGTAGCCGAAATGCCCAGCTAGCTTGTCATCGTGGCAGCGGTGGAGTATGGTTTTTCGCATTGATTCGGGTACATAGAGACGATCGTTGCGCCAGGCAAGATCATCGGTGAAAGTTAAAATGTGTCTATTGGCTTGCAACCAAGTATCTGTTTTAAGGTGGGAGAGCAACTGTTGTTGCAAATCGGAGGGAATTGACAAGGGAGGCGGGCGGCTGGAAGGCGGAGCGGCTGGAGGCGGAGTTGATTGCGCTCGGGTCTGGCTGCGAGTCACCGCTGCCAAACCTAATTGTTTGTCGGTCCAGACGGTGCCTTGGACCGTTGGCCCTGGGCCAGCATCTTGGGGTCTGCGCGAGAGTGCATCAGCTAAGAAATTTTTCCTGCCTGGTATAAATTTAAGGGTGAAGTCAAAGCGGTTGAAAAACTCAGCCCAGCGCAGCTGTTTGGGACTGAGTTTTCGACTGGTGCTTAAAGCTTCCAGATTTTTATGGTCAGTCCAGACTTCAAAAGGGGTTGAAGTGCCTTCCAATAGGTGTCGCCACGTCTCTAACGCTGTTTTTACAGCAAAAGCCTCCTTTTCCCAAACATGCCATCTTCTCTCTGTTTCCGTGAATTTGCGAGAGAGGTAGGCACAGGGTTTTAAAGCGCCAGATTGGTCAGCTTGTAATAGAATTGCTCCTATGGAAAAATCAGAAGCATCGACTTGTACCACGAAGGGTTTAGAGGGGTTTGGATGCTGTAAAATCGGTTCTGTGGTAAAGATTTGTTTCAGCGCTTCAAACGCTTGCTGACAGGCGGGAGTCCATTTAAGGAGCGCGCCTGGGTTCTTTGAACGTCGCGTATCCCCCTGTCCTTTAGTTTTTAACAGTTCAGTAAGGGGGAGGGCGATTTCCGCAAAATTTTGGGCGAATGTTCGATAGAAATTAGAGAATCCAAGGAAACTCTGTAATTGTCTCCTGGTACGGGGAGGTTCCCATGCCACGATGGCTTCTACTTTTGCAGGGTCCATTTCAATGCCCTGAGCTGAAATTCGGTACCCTAGGTAATCAATTTGCGACTGATGAAAGGCACATTTTGACAGTTTTGCATACAGCTGTGCTTTTTGCAATTTAGCTAGTACCTGACGCACCAGGTGGATATGTTCTGACATGGTTTCAGTATAAATCAATACATCATCCAAATATACCAGTACCCCTTTAAATAGGTGGTCATGCAAGACCTCATTGATTAGTTGCATAAAAACCCCAGGTGCCCCAGATAACCCGAATGGTAAGACTTTATATTGGAAAGCCCCAAGAGGACAGTTGAACGCTGTCTTCCACTCATCCCCTTCCCTTATGCGAATGCGAAAGTAGGCTTCTCTCAAATCCAGTTTTGAAAAGATTTTGCCTCTGGCCAGATGTGATAACATATCTTTGATCAGGGGCAAAGGATATTTATTTAATATTGAGACCGCATTGAGCCCGCGGAAATCGGTACAAAGCCTTAATGACCCATCCTTTTTTGGCCTGAATAGGACAGGCGCTCCTACCGGGGAATTTGCCGGCTCAATGAAACCTCTAGCTAGATTTTTGTCAATGAACTCCCTTAGCGTGGTAAGCTCTTTGGGAGACATGGGGTATATTTTTGGGTGAGGCAATTTTACATTTGGTAAAAACTCAATGGCACAGTCCGTTTTTCGGTGGGGTGGCAAGCGATCTGCTTCCTTTTCCCCAAATACTTCAGCAAAATCTTGGTACTGATTGGGTAGCCCCTCAAGAGGTTGAAGCGTTTGCACAGTGGTATACGCTACCCCACCACCCTCCATGTCCTCCAGTAGGTCCTTTTCGGGTACTTTGTAAAATCCATCTGCAAACGTCACAGTTCTATGCAGCCAGTTGATAAAAGGGTTTTGCTTCACAAACCAAGGCATCCCCAAGATTACCAGAGGACCCCCCACTGGAGCTACCACAAATGGCAGCTTTTCCTGATGGGAGCCCATCTGCAAGGCGACCAGTCCCGTGGAAAGATTGACTGCCTTCCCTCCCGCCATAGTTCCATCCAATTGGGTGAAAATCATGGGTCTTGGCAAAGGGAACGTGGGCAGTTCCAGAGCCGCTACGACATCAGGGTGCATCAGGGAACGGGAGCAACCCGAGTCTAGCATGGCCCACACTTCCACCGTTTTGGTTTTTGAGCTTAGTTTAACTTTAACAGTCAGTGTGGGGAAGTTTCCACTCACCGAATCATGGTTACGCCCGGTTTCTTCCACCTGCCCTAGGGCGCCCTTCAGGGCAGGTGGTAGGCTTTTCCCGCCGGCTGCTCGAATTGCAACTCTTCCTCCTCTTCACCGAAGGGAAGGTCTGGGGGGTCCAGTTCCGCGAGGGCTGCCTTCAGTTTTCGCGGTGGAGCAGGAGCAGGCGTCTTTACCGTGGGTTTCGTCTGTCGTTCCTCTGGACGGCGTCTTGGGCACGAAGTGGCTCGATGTCCTTCTTTCCCACATCTGAGGCACTGACCCTTGGAGAACCGTTGCTCCCTCTCTTCTTCCCAGGTTTTTGGTTTGGGGCGGCTGGCAAGTCCAGATGTACGCGCCCCTCTAGCGAGACGGGTTTGTCGAAGCTCCTTGGTATGGGCATAGGTTCGTAGGGCATTTTCTGCGCTTCCCGCCAACTGAATCCACCCATATAGCGTTTTGGGATCGTCTCTGCCTAGCGCCCATCGAAGGATTTCGGGTTCTAGCCCCTGCTTGAACAATTCGATGATTGTTGGCTCAGACCAGTCTTCCACTTTTCCTGCTAAAGCTTTAAACTCCAACGCATATTTAGCAACTGAGAGGGACCCTTGGTAGAGTTTGCGCAGGTCATTTTTGGCCGTTTCTTGAGCTAGGGGGTCTTCGAAATGCTCCTTGAGTGCCCACAAAAATTCATCAAAGTCCTCTAACTCAGTTGCCTCAGCTTGGCATAGTTGCACATACCAATCTGCTGCCCTTCCTCTCAGCTTGTTGGCAATGAAATTGACCTTGCCGTGTTCAGACTGAAAGTTCCGACCCCAATCTTCTATATAATGCTTGGCATTCGTAATAAAGAAGGAGAGCGTTGCGGGATCCCCATCAAACTTCACTCCAAATGGTGGGAAGGTTCTTGCCGGCTCAGCTGGCTGTGGCGGTGCCGCGAATGACAGCGTACGCCGAGCCCCCACAGGTGGTCGATCCCTAGGAGGTCTTGCCTCACGCTCTCCCCTTTGATGGGCTGATCGAGTCTTACTTCTCCCCCGGGTCGACAGGGTGCTGTGCCTGGGGTACTGGGACGGCTCTTCCTCCCAATCCTCCGGGGTGGGCTCTGCCCCTCTGGGCTGATCCTCTCTGGGTAGATCCTTGAGGATCGTCACTATTAAATCCATTTTATCTTCCAATGCCCTCATACGGGCCGGAGTGACCGGCTCCTCCTGGGGTTGGTTGGTTATCACCACCTTCGGTGACAAGGGGACTTCGTGCTCCCAGGCCAATTGGGGAGACCCCCTCCCCGTGGTTCTTTCCATAACAGATCTCTGTTCACTCCTAAGACTCTCCTGTATGGATGTTAGCAGCTCGTCCAATTGGGTATCTCGCAACTCCCGACGTGCTGCTCTTTGCGCTCTCGAGGTTAGCGCTGGCCGGCTTTTGGCCACCTCCCGCTCTTCTTCGCCTCCCTCACTTACGCGAAGTTGAGGTTCTGTCATCGCTGGCGTTCCCTCTTATCCAAGGATTGGATGGGGCCAGCGGAAAATGGAAAAAAAAAATGATTCTCAGCTTTATGTAATGATTGCCTAAACCCAAATACTCAGTCTCACAAGCTCGGGCTTAAAGATAACTGATTTATTAAAGGAATAGTATGCAAATACAGAGAAAGCTGAGAATGAGCAAAAGCGCGCCAAATACAAACTTAAAAGCCTTGCTTGTGAGCAGGTCCCGCCCCGTCGCCCGTCAGGACGCTCCCCCTCCCAGGTGCTGGAAGCCGTTAGACGCGCCTGGGAAAGTAACCTTGAACAGGAGCGCAAACCCAAACATGCATTCCAAGCCCTCAAAACAAGAGAGGGCGAAAGAATGGAAAAACCTCGGGTGAAAGAACACGGAACAGAGAATGACATGTGAAACGTTACAATGTTAACCATACATTAGAATGAGAACATGACACTAGGGCTCAGAGAGAGTGACTGGCCCAAGGTCACCCAGCTGGCTTCATGCCTAAGGTGGGACTAGAACTCTTGGTCTCCTGGTTTCTAGCCTGATGCCTTAACCACCACAACAAACTGGCTGTATGCTGTCAGAGGTATGTGGTTGATTTAATCTATAGTTGATGTGTAGGGGCTATGGCCATTAGTATAATAGAGATATTTTTGATTTGCTTAGCACAGCTACCTCACTGCCTGGGTAAGACATAACAAAGTCACTAGATATTTCAGGAGGAAAAAAAAAAGACTTTCTTTAAATATTGTAGAGTAGAGATGCTTCAATCCTATTTGGTTATATTAAGGTAAAGTTTTCTTTGGCCATTGGGATTTAGCTGTTGGTTCTGGAGTAAATATTGCATGAAAGAAGACAATAGTTATGGTGATGATGATCTGAACCAATGTAGAGCAGAAGCCAAGAATGGTCACATGGTGCTTAATTGTTTAATCCATGCATTGATATATGGGAACGATCATGTGCAATAAATGGAATATCGCAGCTGGTATCTTTGTACTTTCACTAGAGTAGAAGACTTGGAATATGTAAGTCATTCATGAGAAATGTTACTATTCCACTGACCTTTTTCAAATTTCTCAGATGTTTTGCCCACATTGATCTCTTCAGTCAAACCCTTATGTTTTATGTCAGGAGGAATGTGGAAATCATATAGATATTTCCAACATGCCTTTCCTGAACAGGAATGTAAAGACTGACAACAGTTTTGTTTGAACGTTCTGACTTCCTGATTCTCAGAACTGAGTTATTCCTCTGATCTGCAGAGGTAGATAACATACCTTAAAAACCCTTTTAGAGAAAGGACACAGCTCTAGCAGTGGCTCAGACTGCAGTGAGCATATTTCTGCCCTGTTGCTCCTCTTATCAAAATTCTGATAACAAATGGAATGGAGTTGACTGAAGCTCTTAGAATGTGCAGTCTGAGGAGAATGTTCTGGTTGTTTTCTGCTTCTTTTAAAAACATAGCCTACTTTTCAGTAGTGACATTTTTATCAGTGTGGTCCAACATCTGCCAGAGTGAAGGAGCAGTCCATTTAAACCTGCATAACATAAAGAGAGTTAATTGTTATTTTCCTGAACTTTGATACTAATGTATACATGGTTATTTGCAGGAGTTCAGGAGGGATCTTTGCCCTCTGGTTGACTGCTCACTAATTCAGAGCTATGAACCCAAGCAAGAAGGAAATGAAAGATGGTCAGTCATGGGAAAAAGAAATTCGAAATAAGGCTAATGCAATTTGCGTGGAAAACAGCATTCTTTACATTCAAGGCTAAATGAATAAGATATTCCACAGAAAATGTCCAAGAAAAAACATTTTGATACTAAGCTGTAAGTGAGCCGTATATAGGGTTTCGTGCTTGTTTGCTGGAGCTGAGTTTATTACCCTGAAATATTTAATATGCCCCTAATGGAAAAGCATCCCCTATGGTTTACAGAACATGATCCATTTTGTGTGTGGTTGTGTTTCTTCCCTCCCAATTTTTGTCCTCTTGGGTGAATTGCATCTACAGAAGAAAAAGGGGAATCTACACTTTGGCTCAGCAGCACCTATCTGGGGCGGGGGTGTGGTAGTTGCAATGATGCAATTGCCTTTTTGCCCCCCACCCATGCCTCTGCTCAAGGATCTGATTTTTTCTAAATGTTCTTCCATGTGCTTCAATTAGATTTTAACCTGTAATCTACACATGCATTTCTAAACTCCTGTGAACTGAAATTTGGCATTGAGGATAACATTTAAAATACAGAAGGAAATGACTTGACAGAATGTGTGTTTGGAATTTAGCAAACTTGGTATGGATATTTTTAAAATTATGGAAGTAAGAACTCTGCTATTGCAAGATGGCTATTTTATTGAGAACAAAGCACTTACTCTATTCAAAGAAATGTAGATTTAACAGGATGCATTGACTTAAGATGGGCCTGTTCAAAGAAGTATGGTGTTTCCAAATGATAGAAATCAATTATTTTATGGCTGCTAATATGGTTTTATATGGCTTCTGCATATAGGGTGTAATGGTGCTCCCTTGAAAATCTATACCCAAACTCCTATTGATATTAATGGGCAGGATTACCAGCTTCTTTTACCTTGGCTGCTTAAATTCAGTTGGATTTATGCAGAGTTTTTGAGTGCAAAATTGTAGCTTTTTCTCCTGATAGATAAGATACTGTATGAATTCAAATAGACGTCTCTACCTGTGGTAGCTGAGTTCTGAAAGAAGTCTCAGATGACTTTCCTACCCTGCCATATCAGAATTGCAAACATTAAATATAAAGATTACTTATTTTATCAATATTGGAGGCATGATGATAAATGAATTGCTGTCAGTCACTACTGCCGGCTTGAATGTGCAATTGTTATTATTATTAAACACAGTTAATAGGATTATTCCTAGGTATTGTTATAATTTAATAATTTTTTTAAAAAAACTGGCTTTGAAGGACAACATTCTGCCAATTGGTAGCAAATTTACACCCTTCCACCCCTTTCTGTCACATTTCTGTTGTACATTTGGCCTCAGTGTTCCAGCCTATGTGCCTTGACTTTTGTTGGGTTCAGGATGCTGAATTTTTGTTCACACTCATTCCAGCTCGGATGTTGCCAATCAACAGAATTTTGCTGTGGGGAAATTGGTTTCAGTTGAGATTCCTTTAATTCAGGGTATTAAATCTGTGCCTTGTCACTCCAGATGACCCCTAATGGCAATTCACTGGTAATCATCAAAATGGGTATATTAACTGGGGCCACATGTTCCTTCCCATACCAATATCCAAATGATCTTGTTTTGTTCCATTTGAGGTTTCCAGACTTTCTTTAAAGAAACAACAGGGCAATAATTTTCTAATGATCAGATACAGGCCAATAATAAATTAAATGTTGTTTGTCTTTTCCTTAATGTTGTCTAGTCCTAATGTAGATTTATTACACATGTCCTGTTGTCTAAAGAGCTAAAAACAAAACAACCTTTTCTGTGTCTCAGGCTTGTATTTAATTTTCCTATTATGCAAAGATTTGTTTCCATTTTTGTTTTTATTCTCGTTTCCCATTGGATATGCTGAAGCTTAAGGTTTCAGGTGGACCTTAATCAAATCTGCATTCTTTGAATGCCCCCTTCTTGATCTGAACCATCAGCTCATAAAATTTCTCATTATGCCTTTCCTTAAGAAATAATAGCCTGTCTTCCTGAGAGCAAATATAATTTGAAGGATCTAAATTATCCACTGTTTCTGTTAATTTTATTCCGTCATTTGATGTGATAGCTTGAATATGAGGAAGAACTGTAAGAGCGTCAGAGTTCGCACTGAAATGGTTAATCCATTAGGAAGAAATTCTTGTGGTGGATTCTAGGGGGACTGCAGAGCTGTTTACGTGGAGATTCTTCTTTTGTGTGTGTGATCAGAATGAAGCTGAGCAGAATTACTGAACAATAAAAGTAAATTGTTACTTGTGCCTCTCAAGCCCCAATTAAATAAACATTATGCAGTAAACAACATTCTGGATTTTAATTAGGATAAAATGGCACCAAAAAGTGTTTATTGCTCATTTGTATTTATTCCTCAGTTTTTACCACATCTTGTTGCTTTTAGAATGTGATGTTTATTTGATTTTTTTTTTAACTAAATCACATTTGGTCAATGATTGTCAAATTCCAACATGCTTCTGGAACAACAAGGAGCTAATTTATCATAGAAGCAATAAGAGAAATGATTGATTGTGAATAAGTTGCTTCTGAACTTCACCAGTAATACATTTATCAGCATCTTCCAGATTATGGTTGTGGAGTTTAACATACCTATCCCTGTTGGACCTTGGTTTCTGGCCAAGTTGAGTTGAAAAAATGGGCAGCAGTTGTGAGCTTTCCCCCCTTCAAACTTTTTAAAAAGTAAAAACCATTTCAAGCTGCAAATTTATAGCTGTATGCTTCCAAAATAGAAGCAGTGGCATTATTTTGGAAATAATACTTAATCATCATTCCAAGCTGACAGTTAAGTTTAAAACAAAAATAATAAAAAGTACTCTGTTTGATATTATTGTATGCAAACTAGAATCCCACATTCAAGTCATATTTCTGATTTCTTGGATGACCAAAATAGTCTGCTGCAGCTTGAAAGAACTATATGCACAATAATAAATATTGCTAGATAGGCTCAGAAGTGTGGTTAAATGTGTGATAACAAAATAATCATCTGCATAGGATCTGAATGAATAGGCATTCCCTTTCAAAGTACAAAAGGGGCATGATAATTTCTGAAAGTACAGTCCATATTTGGCCTCAGTCCACTAGGTTCTTATTTCTATTTATAGACCAAATGAAGGTTTTAAATGTAATTGCTGTCCAATATATAGTACATTTCCACATTAGCATAGTCTTGTGAGAGAAACAGTCTAAGGTCATATTGGAGAGGACATTATTCCTAAATTCCTCAGGAATGCTTAGTTTCAGTACGCATACTGTACATCTGAAGACTTTACATACTGTATACTACATTATATTTATTCTATTCCAATGCTACAGATTAGTTTCTAGAAGAGAGAGACCCTGTCACTATAATATATAAATAATCTACTACAAAACTACCTGTATTGTAACAAAAAAAAAGTATTTGAGATATATTGATATGGAAATTATTTCTATGATATATATGAAGATAGGATTACACTTAAGTTTTAATTTCTTACTGTAGTCATTGATTGCAACACACATACACACATACATGGAATAATTATCTGCAATTGTTGTGTGATATTGCTCACTTTTATCTTTTAAATGCTGCTTTAAGAGACCAATGAGCAGTTATGAATATTTAACAACAGTAGTTGTTAAAAAGGAGCAGTAATAATGTGTGAACTCTGTTTTATTTATTCTTTACCTTTATATGTCTCTCTGTGTGTTTACACATAAGTTTATGATTTATTTTGTAAACTATCTTGAATTTCTTAAGCCTTTAACTGAGTTAATACTATATTAAATATATAAATAATAAATGTAGGTCAGGAGGATTCTCTGTAACAGTACCTAGGCTTTCTGATCAATATTCTTGAGCAGTTTTCTCAATTAAATTGTTGGCATTTTTGACAAATATAGTAATTCAACCTTTCTTTGATTAAAAAAAAATGATCAGCTTTTACATCCTATTTATATATCCATCTAGCCTCCCAAAAAAAATACATCTGCTTTTCCTGGGTGAGTTGTTTTGCTGAGATTCTGTTTAGAAAGAACATATGCTAGGCTTACATGAAACTTACAAATTTGTTTGTAAAAACAAACAGAGAAATCTTTTCCTATATCCTGTAAGAAAATAACTAATCCCAAAGAAAATGTATTTTAAAAGTTAAAAAAGAAAGTCAGAGGAGGGGGGGGGACTAACCCTAGAGAATACACCACAATATTCTATTTTAATTTTAAGACTCAAAATTAGTTAAAATAAATAGCACAGTGTTGCAAGAAAGTGAACATTTGGGCTAATTGGTTTCTTTAAAATCATCTTAATTTGTTATGGAGCATAATGAAAGATGTTTACTCAAGAACATCTGCTATATGACAATATACTTTTGATATCTTTGAAACAGTTCTATGTGGGTGTGCACAGCCCAAACTTTTCATTTAGACTTTGATTAAAAGTATTGTTTTCTTAGAACAACCTTAAGGTTCAGTGAGAAGAAAGTTATAACTCTGAAGCTGCAATCACATTGCTCTCATACCCAAGAGTAATAACAGTAGTAATAATAGTCATCATTATCATCATAATAATATATGGAATAATATATGGAATGCTACCTTGTCGTGGTGGAGGGGCTTGTATGGTTCAGTGATGTTGAAAACTATGCTGGTGGGATGCTAGCTTCTAGAAGTGTCATCCAGACCAGAAAGATCTCAGTTGCGACCTTGACTAAGTGCATCCCACAACCCATTTGCAATCACGAAAACTAGAAAAGTTTCCCATCCCAGGTCAACTAGGGCTGCATCTGATACTATGGTTCCTGGGCATCAGATGACAATGGGCATCCTGATGCTATGAGTTCCTGGGCATCTGAGATCCTTCTTCTAGACAAATAGTACAATGAACTGCAAAGCAACTGGATGTGAACAAAAAACAAAAGATGTGGACAAATCTAGAAAACAAATTTATTATGGAATGTTACTAGCAGTCTAGACCATCAGAAAGGGGATTTCAAAGGTGGTTGTTCCAATATGGAAAAAGAAATTCTCAGATTCAACTATTACTGAACAGAAATGAATGGATCAGCATCATGTTATTCTGAACAACATGTTTTTCCTTAATGATAACTGTGGAGAATAAATAATACATGTGTGCTACCTAAACAACCTGACATTATCTGTAATGTCAGGTTGTTTAGGTAGCACATATGTATTGTTTACTTGAATTTTGGACAACTAAAAGTGAATGAAATTGTGGAAACTTTAGAAGAATGTAATTTTGATTTGGGAAACGGAAGCACACTACAGTCAACCAATGAACAAAAAGAATGGAGAAAATTTAAAAAAAAATCAAATGAAAGAATTAGAAAGAATTATATTTACCACCATTAAAGTAAATAAGCAGAAAAGACTTAGTGAATCTTTTACATGACATTAACATGGTCATCAAAGTAATTCCAACAAAATCTATTAAAGAAATAAATGAACTTATGTTCATTTTTGTCCATTGCTTGCTGTAACCAGAACTATGTCTGGTGAGAGCCAATTTGGTATAGTAGTTAAAGGCAGTTTTGATGGAATGTGAAGGTGACCTTGGAGAACAGAGAGAAGAGATGGTGCCTAGGGAATGATGAGATAAAAGTAAAGGAAGTCCACGAGAGGGTAACTGTCTAAAGAAACCTAGGAAAGACCTGCCCTGACCACTCAAGCGATAAATAGGGAAGGTGGGACATTTGTACTTTCAGACTTGCGAGATTGTTGTCAGCCCTTCCAGGTAAACCAGACAGGAAGCACGACTAGATGAACTAATTCTACTTTATTGTAAGGCAACAATAACAGAATCTTGCAAGTCTGAAAGTACAGATCTCCTGCCCTCCCTATTTATCACTTGAGTGGTCAGGGCGGGTCTTTCCTAAGTTTCTTCTTTAGACCGTTGTCCTCTCATGGACTTCCTTTACTTTTATCTGATTGTTCCCTAGGCAGCATCTCTTCTCTCTGTTCTCCAAGGTCACCCTCACATTCCATCACAGAAGTCTAGAAATTGGGAGTTCTAGTACTATCTTCGGCATGTTACCAGCTGTGTGAGTTTGGGTCAGTCACTCTCTCTCAGCCCTAGGAAGAAAGTAATAGCCAACCATTTCTGAAAATGTTGCCAAGGAAACTTCATGGATTTATGCAGGCAGTCTCCAGGAGTCAAGACTGAAGGCATGCACACACAAATGCATAAACAAAAAAAAAAGCATTTATAAAGGAAAAGCCAAAGTAAAAAACAAACAAACAAACCAAACCTTCAGGCAGATTTGAGCAACCTGAAGAATTTAAAACAAGGTTCTATTTAAAATGAAAAAGTCAAACTTAGCAAGCTTATGATAGAATATTAGGCCCAAGACTATTACAGAAATTTCAGAAGAAATGAGGCAACAAATTGTGGCAGAATCAAGAAAATTCAATGCTGTGAGGTTTCAGCCCATGTCTGACTCTGAAAACGAAACCTATCTGGAGTCAGAGGGGGAAAACGAAACTAATCAGGAGAAGATTGAAGAAGCAGAACCAGGAAGTGACTCAGCAGAGTGGGAGAAATGGCAGTCGTGGATTGGACAATCTCCGGTGGGGGATTTGAACTTTCCAATCAGTGCGCGAGACAGGAGAGATGAGAAGTGCGTGAATCAGGAATCAGCTCGAATGGCTGCTGGAGAGAAAAGGGGCAGAAAGGATCGGCATAAAAGGCAGACACGCGAAGAGCAAGCTGCCGGAGACAACCGATCCTTCAAGCTCACAGCCATTGTGGAAGAGTCCTTACCTGTGTTGGAAGCCTTGCCTGTAGCCAGAGTGGAACCAGCACCAGCATCTTCTACCTCCGCAGAATTGCCTTCTGCACAAGCTGCTCCAGAGGATCCTCCTCTTACTGTGCCTGCTGAGCACAGCCTTGTGTCTATCTCTGGACCTCACTGCCACATTCCAGTGTGATCCAGGTGTGCACCCAGCCTTGCTCCCAGCTCTCAGCCTTGCCTAGGGTCTCCAGTCCAGTCCAGTCATGCTCCAAGCCCCCAGCCTTGGCTAGAATCTCCAGTCCAGTCCACTCGTGCTTCAAGCTCTCAGCCTTGCCTGGGATCTCCAGTCCAGCCCAGCTTAGCCTCCAGAGCCAAGCCTTGCCCAGAGGTTCCAGTTCAGTCTTGCCTAGCCTCCATGTGTCAGCCCAGTCCTATCTGCGTGCCAGCTCACAGAACCTTGCCTCCAGCTTCCTCCTTGCCACGCACTCAAGCTTTGCCAAGCCTGACAGCTTCGATCAGAGAGTTAGCCAAATTCTGCCTTGCTGTTCTGCTACAGTCTGATCCTGCAGCCTTGCCTGTTCACCCGTCATTGCCTGGGTGGTCTTGATTGGAATTACATTGCTGTATTTATTCACCAGGACTTTACTTTGTAAATAGTTGCTTTAAATAAAGTGTTTGATAATAATTCTGTCTGGCTGCCTCATAGTCTGAACAGGACAAATGCTATGAAAGCAGAATAACTCAGTCTAAACAAAACACCATGTTTAGAACTAACATTTCTTCTACAGAAGTCTAGAAGCTGTTCAAGAAAAATATGATGCACTTTTAAATCCTGATGAAGAAAAAAAAGTTGAATATGGAAAACCTTGTGGTAAAATGATAAAGGGTGCAATAAAAAAATCACAATGCATCAACAAAGTTGAGAAATAATTTGATGGAAAGCAAATGGAAGATGTGCTGATAACAACAAAAATAGTTCAAACACACATCAAAAAGATCAAAAACAGCAGTGTCCCAGGAACAGATGAACTGCAAGGCTTTGGTTGGCCAGAAAGAGATGAACTGCAAGGCTTTTGGCTCAAGCACCTGACAAGCCTTCATTTTGGCTGAATGACCTTCTGAAAACAGCAAAAATGTAGAGTGGATGACATCTGGAAGAACATTTCTAGTAAAGAAAAGCAAAGAAAAAGAAACTGACACTGACACCTACAGGCCTATAATTTGCCTACCATTCATATGATTTATTGGAATTATAGCAAATCTTATATATGTTTATTTTGAAAGAAAATACAGAACAAAATTGTAGACCTGTGGAAGGAGGCTTGCAGAAATTCAAAAGACCAGCTATTAATTAACAAAAGGTCCTCAAAGAAAGGACCTCTAGGTGCGAAGGTTACTGCAGATGCTGACTGCAGTCAGGAAATCAGAAAACGCTTAATCCTTGGGAGAAGAGCAATGATAAATCTCAATAAAATAGTTAAGAGCAGAGACATCACACTGACAACAAAGGCCCACATAGTTAAAGCAAATGGTGTTCCCCGTAGTAACATATGGCTGCGAGAGCTGGACCATAAGGAAGGCTGAGAGAAGGAAGATTGATGCTTTGGAACTGTGGTGTTGGAGGAAAATTCTGAGAGTGCCTTGGACTGCAAGAAGATCAAACCAGTCCATCCTCCAGGAAATAAAGCCAGACTGCTCACTTGAGGGAATGATATTAAAGGCAAAACTGAAATACTTTGGCCACATAATGAGAAGACAGGACACCCTGGAGAAGATGCTGATGCTAGGGAGAGTGGAGGGCAAAAGGAAGAGGGGCCGACCAAGGGCAAGGTGGATGGATGATATTCTAGAGGTGACGGACTCGTCCCTGGGGGAGCTGGGGGTGTTGACGACCGACAGGAAGCTCTGGCGTGGGCTGGTCCATGAGGTCACGAAGAGTCGGAAGTGACTAAACGAATAAACAGCAACAACCTCAAAGAAAAGAACTATTTGCTCCAATAAACAACACTATATTAGTACTGCAAATATTGTTCAGTGGAATTTGTGTAGAAAATTCAGCTTTACCGGTCACAAAAACCACTGGTTCCATGTAGTTTTGCCAAATGAGATCAAAATTTGGAGGGATTTCATATTCATAGTGATACAACACTTATAGATGAGTGGTTCTTTGAGGTGGCAATACCTGGAAATAATCAAATTGATGAAAAGCAACTGGAAAACATAACCAAATGTCTTAATTTACAAATTGTGGTTGAAAGATTGAGGAAAAAATCAATTGTTATGCCAACTGTAATTGGAGCTCTTGGTTGAATACCAAAAGTATTCACCACATATTTAGAAATGTTATGTTTGGGTAGCATAATTTGGCTAAAGACTACCCTACTTGGAATAGTTTATGATGATACCTCATACCATATTTTAAAGGAACACCCTATAACAGTGAAAAGAATGCAAACATTTGTAATTAATATAAAACAAATACCAACCTGAATACTACAAATATTATAGAGAATAATATTGAATAACAAGGACTCACAGTAACTGAACAATCAAAATCAAAAGATTTTAAAGAGGAAATTGATTTCAGTTTTCTTCAATTCTACTGGACTTAGGTCTGAATAGATTTGTATACAGTTCTGCTATGTGACTAATATTTTGTAATTCAGAGGCATGTTATATGTTTCATGATTAATAAAAACATTATAGAATTTTTAGGCAAATATTTAATACTGGAGAAATTCCTTTTTAAACTGCCAAAACATATATATGAAAAAGTACTAAAGTTCCTGATTTTGTTTCACCAACCTTTACCATCCAAATTTTCTTTGGAAGTTTGGCAGACCCTTCAGGGCAGATATGGGGCCTGTGCATGATATTGGACGTTTCCCATATTTTTCACAGTCTACAGCGGGAGTTGGCAATCTGTGGCCTGTGGGCCAGATTGGGTACGCCACTTGAAATCATCCACCCTATAGTCCCAAAAACAAGTATCATATCCACCTGGACCATGGTACTCCTAAAATGGAATGCAAGTTTATAATTCTGTCTCAAGCCTGATGTAGAATCACACAATTTTAATAAACTGTAACAAATTGGACAGTGTTACAAACCCATATATAAATAGTATCAGCCCCATAAGGTAACCAGACCAAGGTTGCTGACCCCAATGTACAGCTTTTACTGTATATAATTGGTTTATGTTATAGTACTTCATGGTTTATAGTCCCTGAGATTGGAATGGTATCTGGAACTAATGCAATAGATTCATCTTTCATGATGGAACGTGTCCCATCTTTAGCCAACTTGCCTTCTTCTAGATTTGCTGGGACTCCAACATCTTTAGCTGAAAGGTCTTTCACACTTCCTGGAAATTCTGGGAGCTGCAATCTGAACACATCAGGAGGAAGCCAACTCTGTTCTCTCTTCCTTTATTCTCTTATTATATCTTGGAAGAGGGAATCTGCCAAGTGTGATTGTATTCAGTTTCTTATCTTCCAAACCTACTTTTGTTCTCTCCCATTTTTGCATGTTTTTAAACAAGTTTCTATACACATTTTATTAAATTTTCATATGCATTTTTTAAAATATGTCATAGAAAGCATCCTTATAGTAATGTATGCCTTTTGCACCTGGGTTCTTTTAATATATGCATTTTTCTTTGTGAAGCTGTATCCATTTTTTGATGGATAATTTCATTCTGGTTTGCATATAGATTCAGAAAGTGCAAATTAGACATTAAATGTGGGCTGAACTAATTTTTCAACCATCCATCATTATAATGACAGCAAGCTCACATGAATAATCTGAAGTCACAAAAACTTAATTTCAGTACTGATCCTCATTGCTTTTATTTTTCCTCAGTGGAATAGCTATGAAAACATGCACTTACCTTTTACGTCTTTCTGATTTATGTCTATTTCTGCTTCTAGATGTGTGTGTGTGATTCTGAGGGAAGGAAGGGAGGAAGAACTGAAAAAAAAAGCTTAAAATCGTGAGGCTTTTTTTTAAAGAATGTTTTCTATTTTTAGCTAGTAACTAAATGTGTTACCCCTCCACTTACTGAAGATTAGCAGACCCTTCCATGCCCTGTTTATAGAATGATGACAAGAGGTAGGTACCTCTGTGCCCTTGAACCAGTGCTGGAGAGCTGCTCTTTGGTGAAATTAAAGCACTATGGCTAGATAGTTTAGATAAAGGTGAAGATGCAGAGTCAATGTCAGTTCTTTTTGTCTTCCTCAGGGATACCAGCATGTGCTCATATGCTCCTCTGGGCATGCCTCAATGAAGGTCTAGGTCCAACATGCATTTCAGCTTTGGTTGGCCTATCAATATCCAGTGAAAAATTAATGCATTATCAACTTTGTTACAGCTGAAGAGGGTTTTATATACTTATAGTACAACATCATTAAAAGCCTGCATTATGTCTATTTGTATTTCAAATGCAATCTTTTATTCTAATTAGTTTCTTATAGACCATGATTGCATGATTGGTTTCTATGCAAACAAAACACTTATGCTGGAATATTGGTAGGCCCCTTTCTGTTTTACATCACACAAACATATTGAGGAATGACCTCTGTCTTCCAAATATTGATTCCTGGTTTTTATATGGTTACTTATCATGTATGGTTTTAACTTTGAAGTTTGATTGTATATCTTTCTGTTTTAATATCAAATTAGGGATTGGGAGAGTGGCATATTGCTCTGAGTCAGTTGATTTGAGCGCCCTATAAATAAATAAATAAGAAGTCTTCAGTTACAAACTGCCATAGAAAACATTATCAGTTGTGTTTTGAATGCTACCTAACTTAGTTCCCTAAAGACACTCATGAAAATAGGTTTGTATTTTATGGAAAATGGAGTTACAGTTTATTGGGTCAGGCCACAATCCATCTAGCTAAGTGAAGTCTACTCTGATTGACACTTGTTTTCAATATCCCAAAGTTGCTTCATGAGATTTTTTTTTAAAATGTTTTAACTATGTTGGCACTGACTCCATGCCTAACTCTGATCAAATTTGCATACTTACAGTATATACAGTTTGATTCCTAGCAAGTAATGGCTAGCTACTGAATGAATGAATAACTTTATTGATTAGTCAAATGACCACATCAGAAAGTTGGGCATCAGCCACTATAAAAGGCTTCTTGGCCTTTTGGCTAAGATCAAGTGTAGTATCTGGCTAGCTACTGATATACACTACTAAGTAGCTTTGGTTTCTCAGGTGCAGACTGAAGCCCCTTTACTTCATTATAATACACAACTGGGAAGATAAAATTAATATTGTAGGAAATATCTTGTTACTGAACTTGCTTAAGCAGGGTTGCAATGCTACAGAAAACAAGTGCCTTACACACACACACACACACACACACACATACACACATATATATATATAATTTCTTTTTTTCTTTTTTCTTTTTCTTTGGTTTTTTTCTCTCTCTAGTCCTTTTCTTTTTAGTTTCTATTAATGTTTTTCCTTTAAGTTTAAATATTGTTTTGTTAATTGTTTTTGTATATGTTTTTAGTGTATTTAGGTCTTTTGTGGGGGGCGGCGTTCTTTTTGGTAGTTTGAAAATATTAAAGAAAAATCAGAAAACAAATGATCTCGTATAATGCTGGCCCCACTTTGGCCAGAAAGAATTGGGGATGGGACAAGTATTTCAGAAACAGAAGCTTAAAATGTAAACTCTCCTTACTCAACTTTATCTCCACTTAAAATAGGGCAAGGCCAACTTCAATTATACATGGTTTGAATTTTCTCTTGTCTTCACTAGGCCCTCATTTTATTTTTACTCCATCTGTGTTTATCAAGTTAAAATAACATAATTTTGAGGAAAGAGATAATAGACAGAGAAAGGGTCCCAAGCTGACATGAAAATCCCTCTCTTGCTAAGAAGTATTATTCTTTACCAGGAATTGTTGAATTTCTTTGAAACCATAGAGTAGCATTTCTCAACCCTGGCAACTTTAAGATGTGGGGATTTCTACTAGAGGCTTTTCCATTCTACACTGTAGTCACTGGGAGTGCTAAAAATCCTACATTCCATAAATTTTGAGGTATCTGAATGTATCATACAACACTGGCCATTACTCACAGCAGCCATCAGTCTCCCAGAAATCTGGTGGCCCTGTGCAGACTTAAGCTCCCCATCCCCACTTTTCCAACAGGGATACCATCACAAGTTCTTATAGGAAATCCTTCTTTTGGGTCTGGAATAACTGGGCATTAGAGCTGTTCTTCAAGCAGGCAGGTAAGCAGCAGAAACTTGTTCTAAGTGTCCTACACTTATGTAATTTTTCTGCGGTTGTTCCTGGTCTCTGGAATGATCTCTCCCCACCAATATGCAACAGACCGCAACTCTACTTGCCTTTAGGAAAGCTGTTAAGACCTGACTTTTCACCTGGGCATTAAGGGCAAGATGAGTGGCATCCCCTTTTGGTTGTTCTGTTATGGTGCTGGTCACCCTTGTATATTTATATATCTTGCATGTTTTAATGTTACATGATTTGGGGGGTTGGGGGGGTTATTGCTTGTTTTTTGTGTTGTACACCTCTCAGAGTCACATTGATTGAGTTGGGCAGCCTTATATATGGAATGAATGAATGAATGAATGATCCTTTCTTCCATGTCTGTCCCCTGCTATGACGACCTTGACAGGGACCTGAGTGCAGCCCCTGGATAACTTCCCTCATCCCCATTTCCCTCATCATCATTGCATTCCCTCATTCCAACATTGTGGGTAAATTTCTTTCTGATGTTTCTGAGTCAATAAAGTATTAGCATATATATATATTTAAAAATTAAGAAAGCCAGCATGACAGCATTTATTTACATTGTATTTTATATTGGTAATTTGTTTATTTTTATCAGATTTCAATGTTTATTGTTGTGGTATGAATTTTACTGTAAACCACCCAGAGTCCCTCTTGGGGGAGATGGGCAGTAACAAACTTTGAAAAAAAATACATATATATATATATATATATATATATATATATAGTTAGTTAGTTAGTTAGTTAGTTAGTTAGTTAGTAAAGTTTTGTGTTGGCACCCAGTATACCCTGGTTGTAATCCACTCTCAGCCACAGAAACGCACTGGGTGAGTGAGCCAGTCACTCTCTTGCCACCTAACCTACCTCAGAACAGTTGTTGTGAAGAAACATTGGAAGAAGGAAGGCTTTGTACGCTGCCTTAAGCTCCACTGTGAATGGTGGGAGGTCTAAATCTAACAATTATACTGGGCTTGAGAAATCATTGTGAGGAAGGGTGCTGTGTTGCAGATAGGGATCTGCAATTGTACAGTTGTAATTTAGGACACCAAGCATACTTCAGTGAGTATTGATTTGATTTCATGCAACAAAGTTACAACATGATTCTTGGGCCCTGAATTTTATAGCTTAACAGAATCTCCTTTGACTTTATCTCTTTGGCAAGAAAATTTTTGCTTTTACCTTATCCAGTAATTTCCAGTTTTTGACATCCCCTTTTCAGGAAAATAGTACTCAGCTGCAGAATAAGGTACAACCTTTCATGAATAAAGAGCCTGATGATAATACTGGCTTTTAGCACTTAGTAAAGCCAGTGTACATAGCTTGCATTATGTTCTAAGAGAGAAGAGGTTGTTTTCCATCTTTCTCATCTTCAGTAATAGTACTTCTGAATCAAAAAGATGCTGTTCAGTGAAAAACTAGTTTTGTTTCCAGTAAGTCAATTTAAAACTATTTAATAATAGATTTAAAAATACTTGTTTATTTTGCTATGAAGGTATAGGTGTGATAAGTACTGAGAAAGCCAAGAGGTCTTCCTTACTTTGGGCTTTTATGAGAGCAGAATTAACAAAGAGGCAGCATCTTTAAGCAATTTCAGCAAGGTCACATCCAGGTTGCTAATTTATTTATTTATTAATCAAATTTATCACTGCCCATCTCCCAAAAGGGACTCTGGGTGGTTTACAATAAAACATAAATAAAAATATAAAACTGTAAAACACTATAATACATAATAAAATAAATATAATAAAAACCTTGATGGCTGGAAGTTCTTTATGATTTGCAGGCAGAGCAGGGTCCTTCTAAGAAACTAACCATCCCCAGGAATGGCTACTCTCTCTCCCGCCCCAGGCATAATTACAGAACCAGGTTTTTAGCTGTTTCCTAAAGTCCAGGAGGGAGGGAGCCATCTCACTTCTGGGGGAAGGATATTCCAGATGACACAGATATACTCCAACTTCATTTTATTAACTTGACAATTGGTGGCATGTTTCGCCTGTGTGTGTAAAGGACATTGAGCAGATGGAAACTTAAGGCATTTATACTCCAGAATTGGAAACCTTAATTTTAGAAATAAAAGCTAATAAGATCTATACCAGGGGGTTTCAAACATTTTCAACCCACAGAGCTTGTTAAAACAAAATCCACAGAACTCCTGATCAAGAAGCAGAGGTCTAGTGTCAGAAAACTGGCTGCAACTGAGTACACTTTAGTGCCCATAGTTTCTCATGGACCCCATCAAGGTCTTGTAGAGCCATAGGGTTCATGGAACACAATTTGAAAAGTCCTGCTCTATTCTATTACAAAAGATGTGTGTACATGGTGGAGGGGATACTAGGAATTGAACAAAATTAGTCACTCTCGGGCACAAATTTAACAATACTGGGTTGATGATAAAATGAAGCCTGCCTCCCTTATTAGTATGATCCCATCAGAAAGACACCTGTTCTCTTCATTCTCCTGCAATCTGTTTTAGAAAGATTTAAACATAGGAAAATAGACCAAGTCCTTAGTAAGTGTGAATCTCTACAATATTTCCAGAATGACCTTAAACCAAGACATTTGAAGGAAAACTTTTTGATGTGAGTCAATATTCCATATTAGTTGTACCTTTATCAAAAATCTGATCTATTACTTTTTGAAATCTCAGCCAGCTTTGTTAAGTTCAGTCAATAGTTAGAGAAACAAAAGACCTTTCCCATTCATTTCTTCCAGAAATAACTTGCTGATTAGATTCCCTTCTAACCCAGCTTTAACACCTACTAATTTGGAGAAGACACTCCAAAACTAAAGATAATGTTATTCTCTTTCTTCTCCTGATGTTGTTTATAAGATTCTAAAGATTTGACGATGGGTCAATTTTTTACTAAAGGTATAGAGGTTGAGAAGCTTATGGAAAAGCAAGTTCAGATGTGTTCAAGTTAAGAAAACCAAGGTCAAAAGTAGCTTCACATCTCTTAAAATCAGACAAAAATCTTCTAACAAATATGAAATAAAATTGTGTTTTAAAGCTAGGGAAGAAAAGACATTTCCCCTCTTAATAACTACTTTCCAATTACTGTTTTCACCTCAGTGGATTTGGGATGAAGGTGAAGAAGCAGGCTTGCTGAACCAGTTGATGGTAAAATGAATTCTGTTACTCACAATGGTGTCGAGAACAGAAGGAAAGTACTTTTCTGGTCTGTTCTCAAACCAAATGCATCATGAATGTTCTAGCCAGTAAACCCTGAAATAAAGATGCTCTGTGTCATTTCCTGTTTCCCACATTTCTGATAGATAAAATTGCCTCTCATTGTTGACCTTTTAAAAGAGATGTCACATTAACACTCTGATATGTTGCATTAAACTTTTTCATGCATCCATATCTCCAAAATGTTCCCTTCAATTTGGATGACTTACATTCTTTTACATTATCCAGTATGGTAAATCTGCACTGCAGAACTGTGATAAGGAACACAAGGGAAAACATATTGCTTGCTAAATTGAGCACTCAGCTAGAAAGAAAGGCAACAAAATATGCACTGGGTTGCTCTCAGAATTAGATCTTGTTAGCAGATTCATGCTGGCATTTTATGACTAACATTGCTTCATTGACAAGGATGAAGCAGAGGAATACTGCTTATCTAGAGTTAAACACTATCACTCCAAATGACAATCTTGCCTAGAGACTCAGAGTTGAGTAATACTTGTAGCAAGACTGAACAGTGGTTGTCCTCAAAAGGCAGCACTGCTGGGAGATATTCTGGTCTTATTTCCCAGCATTCAAGATGTATACTTGCAATTGGGAGAGTATTCATATCCACACCACTCTGCAAACTTTATGTTTTATGATCATGTATGTAGGAATGGCTGAAGGTGATAAATCAATTTATCATTTGGCCTAGCTTGAGAACAGTCTAAAATCAAATCAATTTTTGTGTAGTGGCAGAAACAGGGCTTTACTTTCACTCTATAAAATGCCTACTACCTTGTGTACACTGATAAAATAATAATCAATACTACACCCTCTGGTATAAGCAGGTACAAGACAATGAATTTTACCCGTAAGAATGTTCTGTTTAATTTCTTCTTTATTTGAGAGCTGAGGCTACAAGTGTTTATCTCCTAGCCAGGAAATATGCCCTACTGAACTCAGGATTTTGCTGTGAAAAGACTAAACAAGGTAACACTGTAATTTTACCACTTGTGGAGGGGGAAAAAAAAAACCTACAGCATTTTTAACAAAAGAATGCCTTTGGTCCTCCAGTTTTGTTTAACATATGGCTTTGGCCTCTTCCACTAGTATTAGTAAGTGTTATAACTGAAACTCCCTTGACTCGCTTCCATGTACAGTTGTGACCCTTGCACCACGTTACTCATGAGCTTGACATTTACAGGGTTTTTGACCTCATTAGCTAGGCCAAAACAAGAGAGACTTTAGGGCCTCATTTCCAGAGAGTTTAAAGCCAGCTGCCTCAGAGAGGCTCAGTGCTTGGTGTCCAATATTAGATGTGCTTGGATCATAAGAAGCTTCTGGAATTAGTAAATAAGGCTGTAATGGTATGTGGGAATGTCCCTGGGAGACCGAGAAAATAAACACTACCAAGGGAACAGTCAATAAGAGACAGCATAGCCCAAGCCGGACAGTGGGTGGGGCAAGAGGCTCAGAAGAGACCCTCCCTAGTTTCTCAGGCTGCAAAGGAAATGGGGGAGGGGGGAGCGAGGATTGTACTTTCAGACTTGTAAGGTTCTATCAATGTAGCTTTACAATAAAATAGAATTAGCTCATCTGGTTGTGATTCCTGGTTTACCCCAGGAGGCCGACAAGGCCTTGGGTATACTTTCCATGGAAGAGTTGTTTTTTAAAACCATTTCTGAGGTGCTTATCCACATAGTCCCAGTTAAATCCCAGTCCAGACCTTCAGAGAACTGAATACACAGAATGCACATCTATTAGGGATGTTTGAAATCCTGGCTGGTGTGTCAAGGATTACATAACCTTCAAAATTATTAAATGGTGTGCCCACAGACAGAACATCGTGCTCTCAATGTAAGGAGAGCTTTGCAACACACTTCTGCCTGAACAATGTTGCAGCTCTTCTTTCATGTTATCCTGAAAGCTTTTGCTCCTTTGCAGGTCTAGCGAGCAGAAGCTTTCACTTTGTACAGAAGCCATAGGATTAGACTCTGTGGTTACTAGATCTTGCAGAAAGAAGACCTTTCATTACATCAGCAGCAAGGGCAGCAGCTGCAATAAAGAAGCTGGCACTCAGCCAACAGAGTGAGAGGCAGAAAAGCTTTGCAACAGAAAGACAAATGCTAAAGATCTCATTCAGAGACTGAATCAGGCATGAGAAAATTTGACGACAAACTAATTTTAAATTTGTCATATAAATAGAATTAAAATGGAAATATAAAAGGGCAGGACACATTTTATGTTTACCTGACAATAGGTAGACCCAAAAAGTAAGTTGGTGGTGCCCTTACAATTGCACACGCCCACTTAGATGAACTCCTACAAGATGGAGCGATGGACTACGAAAAGTCCTTAGTCCCAACTAGAACACCATAGTGAAAGACCAAATGAAATATACTGTAAGTATCTATTAATATCATAGTTTGGATATTAACATTCCCTCTCTCTCTCTCTCTCTGTAGATGCCAGCCATGCTTATCTGGTCATGTAAGAAAAGGTTATTTAGTCTTTGTCTCAGTCAGAAGTTAATCACACAAAGGCCAATATTTCCCTATAGCTACACAAAGTGTGTGTTGGGTGGGGGGACAACTTATGTCACCTGAACCTCAGGGAGCTGGACCCTTTCCTTTAGTATTCTGTAATGGTGTTTTTGAAGCACTGGCGAGAGTAATCTGTTTTGGTAAGTCAAGGTGTGGCTGAGCCCAGACATTTCCATACCTATGACATATTTCCTGTCTATGTACAAAGGTGGTCAAATAATGAATATATAGGCAAACTTAAGAATAGAGGAGGACAGATATTCCTGGGAATGAAGAAGGCCTTTCAGTAATGCAGCAATATGGGTATGGGCTTTTTTTGTATTTGGGGATCCTTGGACAGACTTCAGGGTGGGGAGAGTAGCCTTTCCCCTCCCAGAGGTCTTGCATATTAATTTCACTCTTATTTTGGCACTTTTGCACCCATACTTATGCCACTGAAAATCAGAATTTTGCTGCAGAATTTTGGCAAAAAAATCATAGGATTTTATGGCTGTGTGTTTATATGTGTGCAAGCAAATGAGGTCTGCTCCTTAACAAAGTAGTATTAATAATGGTATTGATCAATATTAACCTTACTATTAAGAAGAATAGGGAGCTACCACAGGCAACTGATTCAGGATGCACAAAAGGACCAGAGCAAAGCATGTGGAGTTTTCTTTCAATTAAGCCATTGGATTGGCATCAGGACCTAAAATCTGGTGCTAAATTCACAATATTAGCATTTATTGATTTTATTTGTGTGGTTTTGCATGTGTAAGTATATATGCAAAAGTGCCCTTCAATGAAGAGGCCTTTATCCTGCAGTGTATTGATGATGATGATGATGATGATGATGATGATGATGATGATGAGTGTATGTATATAAAAGTAGTTGCTCAAATGAACAATTCCAAAATAAGTTTCTAAATATTTATTTATTTGACACATTTATATATCCGCCCATCTACCCGGGGAAACTCTTGAGTGGCAAAACAGAAATCCTATTTGGTTTTGTTGGCTTTGTCTTTTTGGATTGCATTGCATTTTATTCTTTTTGTCATACTGTGAGCAACCAAGAATCATTCTGGAGCTGGGCAGTGCTCAAATCAAATTAAATTAAAATTTAGTCAGATTATAGCAATACAATACAAAAGAATCCTGGGTTGAGGCCCAATCTTCTCAGCATTTCCAAAGTTGTAAAGGTGAAAAAAAAAAGAATATTTGCAGACAAAGGTTTTATTTTTTTAGCAACATTCTGTAGCATTGAATTGTTCTAATTCAGTTCTGGAGGCTTCTGAGAGGAATCCCTTTTGCCAGAAGGAGCTACAGAATATGCTCAATACTATCTGAGGAGGCTCAGGAGTTTAAGCCAAATCCTCTGCACATCTTTAGTGTAGTAAAACAGTGGGTAATTCAGTCATCATAAACTGGATATCAGTATTTGAAGGTGTTCCTTTACACACACACACACACACACAGAGACATACATACATACATCTTCAGCAAAGGATCGTTACCTTGTCGTGGTGTATATAGTATATACACTCTTTCTGTGTGTGTGTGTGTATAGTATATACACTGTAAATACACACACACACATACACACACCATTCCTTATACCATAGACCCCATTTATTACAATACAATATAATAAAACTGTTTTCCATTTGTAATATGGAAAAATTGTATCAATTGTAACCATTCCTTACAATATAAGGATGCATAGTTATGGTGCATTCATTATCTCAGTGAGAAAGTCAAATGACAACTATTCTTGATCACTCCTAACATGGCTCTTTATACTTTGCCCCCTTGTTGATTTGCAGAAATGGTTGATTATAGACAATAATTTGGTTTTAACCAATGCGCCATATTCATTGTAGGGGTGCCATGACATTTAGCTAAAATCACTGGTGTATTTGTTTCATTTTTAAACTATTGGATAAGAAATAACAGCTTAAGATCATTCAATGAACTTCAGTTATTTCAAATATTATTTCCTTTCTTTTTTCTTATATGAATCATTACCCCCTTGCCCTGCTAGTTCTACTTCTGATATTAACCGTAACAGGGACGTCCGCAGGCTATGGTCAAAAATCTCAGGATGGCTGCCACAATGATGCAATTGAAGCTCTGCCTGTTTTTTATGTGCTGCACATGTGCAATACACATAAAGATCAGACAGATTGGATCAGACAATTGTGGCCACCATCTTGATTTTCTTGACCATACCCTGTGGACACCCTTGGAGCATCGTTTCTAAATCATATAGCTGAAAGCTGTTGTTTCTTTTCTTTTTTTAAAAAAAATAAGCTATTATCATCTCATGAAACTTATTCCATGGTTACTGTAGTTTGAATCCTGACCTTTCTGAATGTCAAATGCTTCTAAGATGTTCAGGAACATTGCAAATACATACACAAATTCATTTATATCTCTGGAAACCCATCCTGGATGATAATACAAACTATAAGGCTGCATTTTACATCTGGCCTTCAGGTTTTGATGCAAAAGATCATTTGCTTTCCACAGAATGTCCATATTTTTATAAAACATGGAGGAAAGTAGATGTTGAACCACAGATTTCAGGAGAACTGTGCTTTTTATTGCTTTTTTTTTTCCTAAACTGAATTTGCCATCCTGCTTTTGTGTTACTGTTTTTTTCCTCTTTGAATTCCATCTACAAAGAACTCATTCCTGTGCTCGGCAGCATAAAAATATATATTTCTCTGACAAAATATATGCATGATATTTATTCTGCCAACTTGAACTTTTTCACCGTCAAATAGTCCAAACTCTGAGGTAACATGCTGAATGCCAAACCCCAGACATCGGGGTACAAAATTGTATCTTGGTGAAAAACAGGTTTTATACATGCACATTTCCCCTCAGAAAATATATATTTAAATGTGAATTATTTCATGTGTGAAGAGTTAAAGGATGGATATACAGGTTTTGTTTGTTTATTTCTCCTGAGGATGTTTTTCCTGAATATATTCTTCTATAACTGTCTTAATCTCCAATTGCTGTCTGGTATGGAGATCAACTTTATCTAAACACTAATCAGAAGTAGCACAAGCAGATTTTTTTTAAAACATAAAATAAGCATATCAGAAAATTGCTTAGATCTGCAGGTGTTAACAGTCATCAAACAGAAAACTTCTGATTAGTTGCAGTCATGAGCATTCTCAAAAGCAGTGTTTATGCTTACTTCAAAAACAGAATGAGGTGCTCTTTTGCTTGACTAAGAGTTAAACTGTAAGTCATGCTAAAGTCAACATAGACATTTGTCTCACTAGAGTAAGGATAGTCTGCATGCATTAGAGCTTATGGATATAAATCGTTTTATGACAAATTTGGTGTCCATAATGTGTGGGCAGCCTTTGTGAAATGAAAACTTGCATCCAACTGTTGATAGATGGCATATTTGATTGCAGTAATGTAGAAACCAATTCCAGGAACCTCTGTGCCCACACATTTAATCGGCATTTTTGAACTATTAACATCCATATGTAGATGAAACTGTCACATTGGGCAAGCAACAAGTATGTCAATACTTTCACAAAACAGTATTACCAGCATCACAAGGAAAACTTTTCCTACTTTTCAGATCAAATTAAACATTTACTTGAAAAAACTAAAAGCATATTTAATGACAGTGATGCATGCATTTCTTCTACTTGTTGTTGGAAAATAATATTTGATTAATCTGTTCCTAAAGATTTATCACGATCTGAAACTCCTATTCAGCAAATAAAGTAATGAAATTATAATGTTAGTTTCAATTTTACAGACACAAAATAAGCAGATGTTGGATTTTTAATGCAATCTAAATTAATTAACTATATGACCAAGCTAAGTAAAGCCAGCTCTTTGATAGAGAATGCTGAGTATTGTATTTAAATAATGTGTTTGCTATTCAGGTTTAGGGGAAAAATAAAACAAGGAGGAAAGTAAGTTACAGTAGTATTGCTCAGAAACATACTCACACAACAACTGCATCCCTGAGATTAGGACTAAAAATTGCAGCTATCCATTTAACCAGGCATGAGAATCATAATCTTTGAGGTCTGTTCCTTGTAAGTCTATCATTAAAATCCCTTAGCCATTCACAGGATATATGTCATGAGTAAGGATGGCGAGCAGGGGGCTCCCATCCAGACTGTCAAGCGCATGCGTAGCACTGATGAATTGTTCAGCCATTCAAAGAGACACAGATCGGGACCGCCTTAACCCTTGGGGGTTATATGTCTGGGTTTCCCCACGCTTCTTCAGTTTGTTAGGATTCCTGTTAAGTACTAGCAATAAATATTAGAGACCAGTTCCTTGTCTCAGTGTGTTTCCTGGTTGTTAGGACAATATCTGCAAATAAACACACCTTGGGTTTTTTTAGTGTCATTCTAATTAATAGGGGAAAAATCACTTATCTAATTCATAATTAAAAGTACCAATGAGTCAAATTTTGCAGGCATGTGATTATAGAAAATTTTGTGAGTGTAACAGTGTACTGACACCTGCTGTTAAACAACATATGCAACGAAAGAATTTACACCACTTTCAAGTTGCAGTTAACTCTGCCCAACGGCACACAGTCAAAATATCAGCAAGATAGCCTTTTAATTATTCTTGAAGCGCCTCCTCCATCCCACCCTGTGCCAGAGTGAAATATTAATTGTAGAAGGATAAAAGCCATTTGTATGTTTACAGGAATGCTTCTAGACTCTCACAAATCAGATTACATTAGTTTAATTCTATTTTCCTCCTAGAACAGAATGTTTATCACTTTTAATAAGTAGTGCTTGTTTTACAAATATGATATTTTCTTAAATATGGCAGAAGTGCCTTTTTTTCCCCTTCTGGGCACTGAATGATACATTCTTTGGGCCCTTCATGATACATCAAGCAGAACCTGCAGATTACTATGCCTGCATAAATTGATTTGATTGTTGGTGATAAGAAGTGAAAGCAAATTATCTTTCCTACCTACAGTTCACTGAAACCATGAAAACTACTACTTACTCAATGTTGAACATGGCCAGTTATCTCATCACTACCTAAGTCACTCTGCTAGTCCTTCAGAATGCTTAACATAATGGTTTATCCTGGAACTAAACATCTCATGGTTCCAATATATCTGAATATTTAGGAACAGTTGTGTAAGAGAGAATGTCCAGCTACAGCGTATTTTGTTTATTATTTCATCCCAGTCCTCATGAACACACACAATTGTAACCATGAAAATATATGCACCTCTTCCATAAATCTAAGATATACCATTACCTTTGACAAAGTGGGCAATAGTCCTAATAAAGTGAATGTTGTATTGTCAGTTAAGTAATTTGCTACTGGGACTGTGATCTCCAACTATTGGCAGGACACCTTTGTGTCATATACTGCATATTCTAGTCATGAATAAATTCATGTTTGGAAGCTTACCATTCACTGAATAATCAATAGTACATTCTAGAAATATATGCTCTGTGTTTACACATTCAACTTAAAATAGAAATAAGCAACTTTTTTCAACCTTCCATGAAAATGTCCAGAAGGCCGAAATGAGAAGAAGGGGCTGGTTAGCTTTCCTACAACAGTAGAACTTTTCTTGCACTTTTCTGCATCTAGTTCAATTGTTTATCACCACAATATATACTTTTTTCTTGTGAAATTTAAACTATGAAGAATCTACAGTTCTGGGTAAAGATGTTTTCTCACTGAATTCTTTCGCAGAATCTCCCTGCAAAAGATGATAACAAAGCATCAGCAATGCAATAATAATTAGAAGCTGTTTTATACAGCACATAAAAACTAACTTAGCAGACAGAAGTGATTTTTTTTAAAACAAATTCTGTCACTTGTAATAAGTGCTTCCTGAATTCTGCTTATTAGTATATATTTATGTTAGCATTAACATCAACATGTTAAATGTTAGCTAAGTCTTTGTCCATATTGGCTGAGAATTCTAGGAATTGTAGTCTAGCATGTGGAAAGCAACAGATTTGGGAAGACTGTTGATCATCTCCTATGTACCACACTTTTGTTTTTTGTTTGTTTTTTGGTGGTGGTGATTTTATGGGAGTGCATTTGAGATCCTCTGATGTGATTTAACATAGGGGGGGGAAAGGAAAGTTGTGAATCGGGGAAGGGGGCACACAACTTTCTAGGCGCAGATCATTCCAGAGGGCAGGAATTGCAACAGTGCTTCCTGGGTCCACTAGATTATGTTCTTTAATTGACCCACAGTACGCCCACCCTGTTGGAGCACACCAGATGGGCAGAGATGATTGGAGACTTCTTATTAGTAAGTTCTTAAAAAGAAGGAACGTTTCTGATTTCCTGACCAGAGATAGAACTTCAACGCCAAATCTCTGAGACCTAGGAGAGCTAACTAGCATGGAGATGGAATAAGGGTTACTAATATTTGTATATTAATAGGAGAGTTGACTAAAATAAGGAATTGGCTGCTTCTTTAGAGAAATGGCATCTTTAAAAACAAATAAGCAGTAAAACCTATTGTTAGCATTAACATTTCAATATAGTTGAATGTTAAATATGTATTTAACATTTAATTAATTCTCCTTATGTTTATCTGATACAGATGGCCTAAAAGGCTGTGTGCTAAATCGAGTAAGATTTTATTGAGAAATAATGGAGCAGAAAATAAAGGACTAAGATGCTGATGGATGGGTGGACAGAAGGACAGATTAAAGAACGAATAGATTATCTATCGCAACTGCCCAAATATAATGGAGATAGTGGTTGTTTTTAGAAAGAACCGTCTTCTATATTTGGTGGCATACGTGCAGTAATAAAAAATCCAGTCCCAAACATATTTTCTGTATTTCATGCTCAGGACAGTGGGACAATATAAAAGGCAAATAAAGACAATTTGGGTCAAAGCAGTGAGAAAGAAAGTAAATATCCAAAAATATCATAATACATTTCAGTTAAAGCTCAGCACCCCTCCTTTTTTCAGTAATTGGTGGTGACTGTATGTATTTGTGTCATGCCCAAGTGCACAAAGCTGCACAGAGTGAGTGTTTGGTTTTTATATATATATATATATATATATATATATATATATATATATATATATATTTCTTCAACTTAACACCCAAAGCATGTAAAATATATTTTTAAACATTCATTGATTTCACTTACCGAACAGATTTACATGCAGACAGTTCACTACTTGTAGGAGTGAATGCTAGTAAGGTTAAATTGCTTTCCTTTTCTGTGTGAAATGACAGAGCTTAAAACTTCCAAAGGGCTTAAGAAAGAAGCTAATATTTTAATTGGCTTGTTTTCTCTATAGCCAAGATTAATAGCTCTGTCAGTGTGGCTGGATGATAAGAAACAGATGAACACATTGTGAAATAATAAGTTGCAGGAAATATTATGACAGCATTAATTTGTAATTTTAGGGTCCAATTCTCATGTTTTTCTGCACTTGATGACAGTTTAAATGTCTAATAGGATTATATTCAAAACCAAAGTTCTTGCAATCTTGCCAAATTCCTCAGAAAGGTAGATTGGATTTTTAAAACTTTTCTTACTAGCCCATAAAGCAGCTATAGAACCTTTCATTAGAATACTTTGCTTTCTAGAACATTTCAGCCAGAAAAACAGTCACGTTACTTTCATGCAGCAGTATTGTTTTTAATGTGTGTGAGTGTATGCACATCAATTAAAAAAAACTGCACCAAAAGAATCATCACACAATTGTACATCTATGTACAATTCCAGGGCTGGGCAGAGACTCAGAATATTTGATTTGACAAAGCTTTGATTGAAACACTCCTTGGAGCTGAAGCACTGCCTGAAACAGTATGTTCCTTTGAGGTTTCAGAGCTCTAGATGCTGAAAGGGGCATCTTTGCATGCCCAGAGGCGCATTTCTGGCAGATAAAGCAGCATTGGTCTGCTGCATCAGTAGTTCCGCTCTGGATATCAAGATAGAGCAACTCATGTTTTTCAAATAAGGCACTGCCTTGAATTAAATTGTCTGAATGGTCAAGAATGAAGCAATACCTCAAAGCACAGCCAGGGTGCAGAGGCCTGTACAACATTCATTAAACATACACACACACACACACATCTTTTAGCTGAATATGAAAGGTAAGATGTTAAATTTTCACTGATGGTCTAAACAGGATCAAAACTGCAAGATAAGATTTTAATTTCTACTCTGTATCTTATGATGACTTTCCATGCTAGGTTATGTGTGCTCAAAGCTTGTGGTTGGATTACCTAGACATTCATTCAAAACATGAAGTGTTGTAAGAACTTTGTAGAAATACCCCTAATAAATTTCTGCCTGATGCATAGTGCTTTCTCAAATTTTCACATACTGTAATGAATATCAGTCAGAAATACAATCACAAGCCATCCTCAATTACTTCCTACAGATGTCCTGGTGAATCTTTGGCTCATACAAACTATAATTGTTCATAGTATCTAAAATGTTTGGCAGAATGTGGAGTCCCTGTATGAGAACAGATTTACAGACTTTCAGTATACAGATATAATCCACCAAAGAGCTGAATAAACATAATCACAAAGTTTGTGATCATAGTTGTCTAGTGTGATACCAACTGTTCAGAATTCAAACAGTATTACCAGTTGTTTAATTTCTAAATATATGAATGGGGTCTCTGATTTAAATCAAGCCTTTGGGGAAATGTTTTTGAAAAGCCTATTGCATGAAAGATGTGATATAAGGGGAACTATAGGGGGAAAAAATGGCAAGAGAGTCTTGGTCACTTTCAGGTTTCCAAGGGTTCAAAACCAGCACTTACCCAGAGAAGTGGAGGCAGAGCAGCTCTAAGCATCTTTTCAAAAAGAATAATTTAGAAAGGAAATTAAACAATTGTATAGACCTTTTGGTAGAAATAATTGCTTAAAAGATTCACATAGGGTTGCAATATTTTAGGATTTGTAGACTTCAAAATACGTATTCTCTCATATGTGGAAGTTTTAGCTGCTGCTGCTGAGCTGCAAAATTCTCTCTCCAGCCCTTCCTTTTAAGCACTGAGTCTCTCTGCTATAGTCAGTCTCTGTGTGGGAGCTGCATTTAGCAAGTAAAATATTTTTTTAAAAAAGATACACTCCTTTGCACATCATTGCTTCAGTGTCAGGTCTGCTCCATTTGCTGCTTCTACATAATAAATGCTACTTGTTTTGTTAAGGGTAGGTCGTGCTTGGTTATGGATCTCATCTTTCATGTCCATTTCTTCAGGTGATCTCTTTCTGGTTGGGTTTTTAATTTTCATCAATGGAGATCATCCTGTGTAGTGTTTCTTGGAGCAATACATCCTTCAACAGTGGTTTGGAGGAAGTGCTTCAGATCTTGCACCATCCTCTTCTGGTCTTCATTAAAGCAGCTCCTCTCTCCCCCTCCCCAAGACTTCTCCAAGATTATGACTAAAGGCAGCTTTAAGAAAGTCAATTAATTGAAATTAATGCATCTCTTCCAGCAGTGGTACCTTCTTTCCCCTCAGGATGGCACAGAAGTTTTAAAAAGGGGCTGCTTTAATGAACACAGACGAGTTATGACTATGAGGGGTGCCAGCCCATTATTCTGAGCCATTTTCAAAGAGACCATACTCCTGAGTGCCCAGTAATAAGCAAGTTAGGAGAGAGAACTTTTTCCAAACATGACAGAATGCCCAGGAAACTGTGGACAGTGGGCTGGCATTACATCTTGGGGTTCACTTGTGCAGTTCAGCGCAAATAAGGAGAAAACAACAGCTCTGCCCTTTATTCTAGATGATGTGCCATTCTAGAAGGGAAGAGAAGTACTAAATGCACAATTAAGTATAACATTTCCTTGCCTTTTTTGCATAGGGTACTTTGGAACTTTTTTTCCCCCTTTCATTACTCCTGAACTCCCAACCTTTCTAATGCTTTGATTGTTTAAAGAAGCTTGAACACTAAACATGCAAATCTCAGTAACACTTCCTTTTCATAGAGCCTCCAATTTGGCTCTCTGAATTACATCAAAGGAATGGACATCAAACATGAAACTTCAAAATTGCAGTATAGAATTAGAATTGTTTTCCTTATCTGGTAGGATTTGATACTAGAACATGCATATTCTAGGACTTAAAGTGGTTGTAACTTATGTTACTGGATTTATAAAGATATAACAATGAAATAATACATTACTAGATGCGTGCAATAATTCATAATGGGAAAAATAAATCCAATCTTATTATAATGTTCCACTGACTTTGGTGGGTCCATTCTCCTCTTTATAAATATATTTCAGTTAAGAATCCAAGCAAGTCATTATACTTAAATAAATTCAGACCAATTTGCTTATGATGGTGGTAGTGGCAGTAGCTTGCTGATACTAAGAAGAGCACCAACATGGATTTAAAAAAAATCTATTATTTTTGATTTGGCAAACATGAAATCTTATTTGACATGGCTTAAAGTATCATAACGAAATGCAAGATTATGATAGTAGCAGAGCTAGAATGCACTGTGTCGGATTGGGTGTATCTTCTTTTATTACAGTTAATTTATATGAACAGTTTGGCTGAAGTCTACCTCCCACCCCCATAGAAGTGTAATGAAGTTAGTGAGATTTACTTCTGAGTAGACATATTGAATTGCAGTGTGAGTCTAAAACAACAGAATCTTAAACACACTAACACTGAAATAAATTTCACTGAGTTCCATGAGTCTTACATCCAGTTCATGCATCTAGGATAACAGAAGAATAGTTCTAATATATAGTTTAGTTGGGTGTTTTACTTTATACATGCAACATTGAGGCAGGAAAGTAATCCATTAGATTTTTACAAAATATATCAGCAGAATGCTGGGCACTGCACAGTTTCCAGAACATATTAAATCCACAGATTAAGTGTTATAGCTGCCTAAATTTCAGACATTTCAGTAGAAAGAAATCCCATTTATTGTAATGCAAACTTAATGATAACTTAGTCCAAGCAGAAACAGCAGCAGTAAAACAACAACAACAACACCAGCTAATGTTAGGGCATTTCCAGAAATTTCATTTTCTTTTATGCATATCTTGAGGACTTCTGGGGAAGAAATGTCGAGCTGAAGATGGCTCCGCTTTTCATTTCATTTTCATGGCTCTGACCACGGCGGAATGAAGAGCCGGCTAGTAAACTGGCTCTTTGTAATTCATCTCCAGACAAGGAGAGGACTTGAGATTGCTCACAGTGCTCCAAACAGTTGCTCCTCATGAGTACCACAAGATCTCCAGCAGGTTTAGAGCCTGGGAGACAAGGGAATAGATATCTTGCTCAAACTGCAGTCAGTGCCTTCAAAAGGACAGGAGGTTCACATACTTCCTTTTCTAATCACTTTCAGAAATTGCTTGTTAGCTGCTTTTCAGATATTAGGAGCCTTTGGATCAACAAATTTTGCAGCTCTAGGTGGATTTCCTTCAATCCTTAGCAAAAGAAGTTTTAAATACAAGTGTAAGGACTTTAATATACTCTCTCTGTGTGTGTGTATTTGAACAAACAGCAAAAGGGTGATTAGAACTTTGATTTTGGTAACTTACAAATAGACTAAGGGTCCAGATGGAATTGAAATACAATTTTCCCATGGGATTTTGGAATTAATTATAACCATCCTTCCTATGGGAAAATGCTTTGGTTTTGAATTCTTTAAAAAAATGATAGGATAAAACTTTGAAGATTGGACACTAGAGGGAATCAGAAGGAACTACAGATTACTATTAAAGGAGAAGAACACTTAAGTTTGACTTACTAATATAGAATGAAGCAAAATATTGTAACACTGGACATATTGAAGGATATTTCTGAACAATGGACCCAGAAGTTAATTTTAAGAGTATTTGCTTCTATAGATAGACAGTGTTTGAAAGATGTTATGAAAGAGGAATAAGTTTTACCTGACAAGATTGAGACTGATCTGAAAGTAGATTTGAAAATGACAGGCTATAAGAATGATATGAAAAAAGATACTGTGATGGACTGTCTCACTGAGGAGGGAGGTGGTCATGCTATGGAGCCTGGAGAGGTGGGAGAGGAGAACACATTCAATTCTGGTAAAAGGAGTCTCAGCCTGCTTAATATGGAAAGTGCGGGGGGGGGGGGCGTTGAAAAAGAGTGTCAGGCTGGCACCGCTTTAGTTTCCCAGGGGTGTTTTTCCCTTTGCCTCAGAGAGGGAAACTTTAGTCTGGCAAGATTTCTGTGTATGGTAGAAGCAATAAAGAACTAGAGTTAGAACTTAGAGTCAGCGTTGCTTTTGCACCGTTTGCCCTGACAGCTACACTGGACATACAGAATAAACCGGCTGATGTCTTAATAATTAAAAGGAATATACAAACAACAAACCAAGAGAGTGACCTGGATAATTTTCCTATATTGGATTTACAAAAGAGGCTTGCTAAAGCTTTGAAAAAATTTGTGAGAAGGGACAAAGAAAAAATGAAAAGAAATCAAGTTCTAGGACATTATTTGAAGGGGCTAAAGATCAAGATTGTTAAAAGTAAAAGGAAGGAATATAAACTTGATTTATTTGCTCAAGGTTAAAATAGATATGTTGTTATCTCTGGTAATCCTTAATGGACTTTTGCTGACATCAAGACTGAAATGATGAGGCTTTAAGGATTTGTTTATAGATAAGAGATGGGATATGGGAAGAAGAGATCATTTGTTGTATTTTAAGAGAAGGTGATAAGTTACTAAAAATTTTTATACTTGTGATAAAGGGGGAGGTCTTTATATATTTCTTTTCTTTTTCTTACTATATACTTATTTTTTCTGTTTTTCTATTTTTGCTTTTCTGCACTTTCTATTTTTTATTTTTTTTTGTATTAGTTTTTATCTTCATAACTATAATTTTTAATAAAATTGTTATTAAAATATTTATGTATATTTTCAGCTATAATAATAAAACTATTAGAAAGAGAAGTTCTTTAGGCTGATTTTCAGGATGGTTTTCAAGGTATCCACCTGACACAGTAAATCACAATATTTGTAGCTCAGGGTTGAACTGTGGAGTCCTTGGTCCTCTCTGAGCCTTGTTGTTTTCTTGCAGACTTTTCATTGCCAGACTAGGGAACAACTTCAGTGCAAAGAGGGAGTGGGCCTTGCTCCCAGTTTATATACCGTGGCTTGTCCTGCTTGTATTGGTAGGGATGTTGTTCTCTCCTTGGGAGTTCCTTGATTGGGCTGTTGTTTGCTGCTTGGTTGACTGACTGAGTTAATAGTTCTTTGATTAGGGTGTATTGTGCTGTTTGATGGTTCATCTGCTGTTAATCCTAGTGTTGATTTTTGCATATCTGGATGTTGATTGCTGGCAAGGGAGTGTACTGGTCTTTTGGCTTTTCTATTGTCTCTTTTGAATGGTATGTAAATGTTGTTTACCTCTATGTGTCTGTTGATGTCTGCTTGGTCTGAGTGCCAGGCTTCCAGGAATTCTCTGGCATTTTTGGATTTGGCTTGGTTAGGTTGCTCACGGTTTCCCAGCTGAAACTATGGTTGAGTCTGTCCATGTGTTGTGAGATTAAGGCGTTCTCATCGTGTCTTCTGACTACCAGTTGGTGTTTGTGGATGAGCTCTGCTAGTCTTCTGCCTGTCTGTCCTACATAGTGGCTGTTACAGTCTTTGCACTGTATGTTGTAAATAACTCCTGTTTTTTTGGGGGGGGGGGCTATTGGGTCTTTTGGGTTACTTAATATGTTTTGAAGAGTTTTAGTTGGTTTATGTGTTACGGTGATGCCATGCAGTTGTAACAGTCTGTTGGTGGTTTCTGAGATGTTTCTGATGCATGACAGTGTTATCCTTTTCATAGCTTCTGTTGGTTGGGTTGTAGTGGGTGAGGCACTTTTTGATAAAGTTGAGCAGGTATCCATCACCATAGCACATAAACTAGACTATTGTGGGAATGCATATAATGTTTTTGTAAGTTTTACTACTGATTCTCAAGTTCCTGCTTAGCGTAATTGTTGTGATCCTCATTATAATTAGATAATTTAAAGGCACTGAGTGATTTTAGAATTTAGTTGAAAAGTTATTGAAGAAACAGGGTTGACTGAAAGAAGAAATGGAATCGAAGGATTTAGATACACACTCTTTATTTCTCAATTGAATTTTGATTGAAAGCAAGAGGAAGGAAAATTATGGAAATACTAAATCTAATTTTGGACTTTGCATCCTTAATTCACAAACTTGGTTTTTTTTCATAATTTTAGTATTGTTATATTATAAGAATACAGATTTTTAATGCTAACATTTTATGAGCTAGAAAATATCTCTATCTCTATAGAACAGTTCAACCTTTGTCCACCTAGTACCAAACTGGCTGGGAATTCTGGGAGAAGCCAAGTGAGAAATTCAGAAACAAACCTTATCTTTTTGTTAACCATTCAGCCATTTCCAGTATTTCTTAAACCATTCTTTAACCATTATTTTGTCTTTGAACAAAAAATAATATTCTGTTTGGAACATAATTCATTCATCATGTATTAAGTAATCCCAATACAAATGAACAATGGGTAGAATAATTAAAGCTCCAAGCATGGAAAAAAATGGCAGGCTCTTTCATACTGCAAATTAAACTCTAGCAGATGTGTGTTGCAGGTGTGGATCATCAACACTATGACAATCCTACTTCTAATTTTCCTGTAATGCCTTGATTACTTAGGAGTTAATCATGTGTGTTGTGTTGATAGAAAGATGACAAAATGCTGCTTCATCAGTTCTTAATTAGGAATAAATCAACACATTTTGAAAAGGTGATGAAACAACTTACTATTCTTTTCTGGAGAGAGATACACAGAGAGACAGAGCTTCACATCTCTTGGTTTTGTTCATCTACAGTGTCATAAAACTGTGGTAGCTAGATATACCATAGAAGCAAAATGTGTGGGCTATTTGATTCATCATGGACCAGTCTAAATCCATTCCACTAGTGATATGGTATGTTGACAGATTCTTTTTTTTTAAAGATTTTTATTAATTTTCAGAAAAGATAAAAGATACAGAAAAACAAAAAACTACAAAAAAGAACTAAAAATGTGTGAAAACACAAGATAAAATTTTTTAAATAGATTACAAAAAGAATTGACTTCTGACTTTAAACATCAAGGATATACAGCAATTTCCTATAATCAATCCCTTACTCTATATTAAACCAAAATCACATTATTTCTACAAGTCAACCCCTTAGCACATTATAAAAATCACTAAATATCATTGCTGCATCCTCTTATATTAAAAGATAATTATAAATCACCTAATCAACTTCCCCCCCAAAATAACAACTACTTAATTATTCCCTTCCTACTACTATTCTATACATTCCTGTCTACTATAATAAAGATCGAAAATAAAAAAGCATGTAAATGTTCTGCCATTATAATTAATAATCCATGAAACATTAAATAATATTTTAAAAAGAACTTTAATAATCATAATCCCAATCATTAACAATAAGTAAAATCATCCAAAGCCAAAGGACCGGCCAGATAAATATTTTTGGTCCCTTAACCCACTTCAAAATAGACCAAAACATTTACATAACCCCATATTAAACACAGCTATTTTCTTAAAGAAATCAAACAACCCAACTGCTCCCGTCACGAACACAGACTTCTCTTCAAAAAACCTCCCATACATAATAACCCCTTCTTTTCCATAACATTCCATCAGAAAGTCAAATTCACTCGTCTTGCAGCTCAATTTCTCATTTAAGCTCTTCAATTCAGCATTGTCAATTTCATCCCACATTTCAACAGAAGCCCAATCTCACTCTTAGAAAAGACATTTCCATCCTGGTAAGATACTTCAGTTTCATCCACAACATCCCCAACCAGATGGCACATTTTAGACCACATATTTTCCACAATGTTCTGAATGTCTTGCATAATAACTTGGTAGGAATCAGAAAAAATCTGCTTAATATCTGCTTTAATATCTCAAACAAAGTCAGAGAAAGCCTGGTTACAATCCTCCATGTCTGAAGCAGTAAATTATGGCACCCCCTAGATACTTAAACAGCAAAAGTGAAAGGTAATGGAAAACTTCCGAACTGAGTTAAGATAACAGATGGTTTCCCAGAGAAAGTAGGAGCAGGAAAGTAAAAGTTCAGAACAGCAGATTCAACAAGTAGGAAAAATAGTAAAATCTTCAAAATTAGCACAAAAATAATAACAGGGAGACGATAATATACTCTCAACCCTCCTTATTATTGGATGGAAAGCAAAATCCAAAGCTTTATTTTTTTTAAAAAAAAGTTAATCACAAAAATAACGATAAGCACCAAGAGAGATTGTTTCTCCTTAATGTAGAAAGCCTCTCTTAGCGTAGAAATACTTTTTTAAAAATTGGGTACTTTAGAAATGGGATGTCTGGACTTAATGTCCCTTTAAGGCTGCAGTGCGGTTTGGAAATGGTGATGTCCCAGCCTCCTGGTGAAGTCTTACCAGTCTATTGCAAACACTGTTTACAATCTCCTGGCTGCAACTCACCATCCAGAGGACAAATGGGTCAATTCTGAGCATTTTCCTTGGTCCCGAAAAATGCTCCTGGGCTTCAGGAGAAACCAGCCTGAGCCCCCCAAAATTGCCATGATGCCAGTTCTGCCTGCAGAGCTCGCGAGCACAGCTGTTCATGGCCATGTCCCCACCAGAAGTTGTATGTTTACAGATTCAAGGATACAGAAATGGCTTTTCCATGTTTGAGCAAAGAAGGAATGACAAGTGATACTTCAGATTTACTGCACAAAATGATTTACATGAACGTGTTATAATTGGGCTTTGCATGTGTATGTGTGACAGGTTTTATTACTGCATTTAATGGTTTGTTGCATAATTTATGGGATAATGAATGTAATTTCCTTGTGTAATTCTATAAATAACAAATTTTTAATTAGGATAATCATAGCGGCTTTGTTCCTTGGCCTAACTGGTCTTTTGCTTTCTAAGTCTGAAAAATAATGTACATATGAAATGAGTTATATCAATTATGTTCCATGTGGTTTCCAAAGTGCCCAAATTCTGTTATTGTAATAAAATAATCATAAATCATGGACTTGCTATTGCCAAAACACCATTATCTAAAGTATATGAAGTTATATTTTCACAGATATATATTTAAAAATTATGGTTGCAATTTATGATACTGGAGCATGAAGTTAGACTAACTGTAATTAAAGCATTTCATTTTAATCTCTGTTTCTTTCTGGCTTAACTGGCTTGTCCCTTCCATGTTCTCAGGGTTTTATTCAATTGCATAACTTTATATGGATGAAATTTTGGGCTGAATGAGAACTGCATATTAGGTCATTCAGTGCATTTTATCTATGTATTTGGTACAGTTCTCATTTTAAAGAAACATTATATACAATATGGATGTCAATGGAACTATGGTTTGTGGTTGATGTGGTATTTTCAGTACCAGTGGCCTTTAACTTCAGGTTTGCTTTAGTTGGACTGGTCTCTTTCTCTCTTTCTGTCTTTGAAATCTTGCAAAAATGGCCCAAGCAGCTTGAACCAGTATATATTTGCTCAAACATCAGTCCTCTGAATTTAAGAGGGGCAGGGTAGGTTTAGCATGCATAGAAATTTCACTTAGACTTTTACTAATCATGAAATCATTTAATAATGTTTTGATATTAGTAATATAAACTTAATTGTTTGGCTCTAGATTTAGAGACTTGGTTGTACATAAAGTAGATCCACTGCAATAAGCAGGGCTTAAGTTGATTAGGCCTTCAGTTGATTTCAGTGGATATGGTTAAGTGTGGTCTCAGGAAGTGAACACATGGTTTGTCTGAGATCAGAAGCTAGACAGGAAGTTGAATGCATCCTGGATGGCAAATCAACACTTACTGTTGCCAAGAAAACTGCATGTTTGGGTCCATATGGTCACCAGGAGTCAAGCTTAGCTCAAGGGTGTCTACTGTTTACTCTAAACTTGATTAGTTGGCTCTAATCCAATTTTATTTAGTTGTTGAATTGAGTTGCTTACTAGAGTTTTTGCCATAATAACCATAAGTGTGGCCAAGCTGCATTTTGCTAAATAGCTTCTGACATTGTGTCTGTCTGCTAGTTTGGGGAGAAAAGCTTGCAGTAAAGCTTTTTTTGTTTTATTTTGTTGAGGAGAGCAAGTTCAGTGTAGTGGTTCTAGTACAGCCTTAGACATAAAGCCAGCTGGGTGACCTTGGGCGAGTCACTCTCAGCCCTAAGAAGCAGGCAAGGGCAAACCACTTCTGGAAAACCTTGCCAAGAAAACTGCAGGGATTTCTCAGCAGGCGTCAAAAATTGACTCAAAGTCACACACACACAAAAGTTTTTTTTATGTGAACAGGATGATGTAGAAATCTTGAGTTTATGTGATATGCAAGCTGCTGCCTCAAGAAGAGAAATGGCCCTGAAATTGAATTCAGTGAAGTGATCACTGTCCAGGCAGTTGCTCAAGGTGTGCTTGCCAGGGTTGCTGTCTGCCTTGAACTGGTCAAGGAAGGGCAAAAAAGAAGACAAAAAAGGGAAGGAAATGAATTTGGTCCCAGATTCATTTCCAGAGATCTTCTGGGTAGGATCTGGTTTGCATTCTCTAGGCTTTGAGGACATGACAGTCCTTTAGCCCTCCACCAGGTGGGCTCCTTTGGGAGCCGAGAAAAAGTAAAGTCACAGATTAGAAGTAAGTTTAACAATAATTAAATTGGCAGAGCTTTGGGTGTGAGCCCTGCCTCACCATTTAGCAAGCCTAGAGAGGAGACTTAGTCTTTCCTTTTGCTTCCATCTCATCTTTCCCTGTTCCTTTGGCAAACTATTCTGCTGCTCCACCTGCACTTGCCCCTCCTTGGATCCAGTCTTATCACAGCCATACCCTGTCTGCAAAAGGAGTGTTTGGCCACCCCATATCTAGCAGCAGAGACCTACTGGCTGAAGAAGGGATACTCAACCGCCCATCCCACACCCCCATAGCAGCTTCCATGTGAAAAGGCTGGATCAAAGCTGGTGTTTGGTGCTTCAAACTGACCTGGGAAGCTTATCCTGAGTGGCATTGATACATGAGACCAGGGACAGATTCTTATTATTCCCTCGTGGTTTAGTAACAGGCAGCCTTTAGGAGTAAAGCACCTGGGCTTCCACTTTCAGAGGTATTGTATGAGCCAGGAATATACAGTTTCCAGATGTCCCATTTTTCTTGTCCCTAACAGATGGGGGGAGAAGGAGAGAGATGGATGATAGGATTTTCAGCTGGTTTGTTCCACCATGTTCGGTGCCAGACAATTGTCACATCCCCATCTGAATTCACCCCAGAGATTTCAGTATTCAAGCTCAGAAGTCTTTCAGTCAGATCTTAGAAGTGGCAACTGTGGTGTCTGCCAGCAATTGTGATACCAATAATATGCCATATGCATAATCAGTTGGTGTTTGTCAATTCAAATTACGTTAGCAAACTAGCTGTAAAGAATTTCTATGCAGCTGCATTGAAGAAAAGTAGAATACAATAAATGAATGTATATGAGCTTCAGCTAACTTCTCTGATGGGACTTGTTGATGACAGGCCACACCAAAAGTCTAGATGTTGAAGGCTATATTGTTTATTGTTGTTGTTGTTGGGGAATTTGTTTATTTCTGAGACAGAAGCAGTTAATCATATCCACTATTTTACTAAAATTCTCTCTCCATCCTCCTCTCTGTTTTTACCTTCTAAGCAGCTCTAGAAATGATAAATGATAAAGCAAGGGAAAGAAGAACGTTGGGTAGACTCCAGAGTGTACTGCTTCGCGGTGCCCTTTTAAAAAAGAAAGAGAAGCTGCCTTTATGCTGAGACACCATTTTGGCCAAATTGTGAGAGGTCATTTGCTGCAGAGATTTAGAAGGCAGCAACCACCACCACCACCCTCTGGTCCATTTGTAGAATTTTAGGAAAGAAATACGGCGGTATGAGATGAAGCTATTTTATAGAATGCCTCCCATGATTTTGATGCCACATAATTGTCACTAAATTGGAATTTTTAACCCATTACTAACAGCTCTTCTGAGGCTATGTCACTAATCAGAAATTTACCCTTCATAGACGGCAGAAAATTAAACTCATTAATGTGCAGTGCAGTAAACTTGACAAGTTTATTTTTCTGTCTCTGTGTGTGTGTGTGTGTGTTTTAAGGGGATGAGAGGAAGATCAAATCTATTAATTTGGGGTCAGGGACTTACTACACTTTATAAGATGGAACAACAGACAGGTTTCTACTTACTTTCTTGTTTTCCTTTCTTCCTAACAGCAACAAAAGCTGTTCTCTAATGACACTCATTGGTGCTTACCAATATAGCTCTTGGGGATGATAGCAGGAAATGTCTTTCCCACTGAGGATATTCTGCAGCAGATGAGGAATATTTCTGGATTGCTGATTATAACACCACTGCTGTTCTAGGTGAATAGAAATAATAACAAAAAATAGAACACACTGCTTAAATTCAATTAGAGGACCTGAAAGACCAGGTTAGGGACAAATCAACATGGAGAAGATCTATCTATGTGGTTGCTAAGAGTCGACACCAACTTGATGGCACATAATCAATCTGCTGAAATTGAATTGGCAGACTTCAGGGTTGCCACCTCTCAGCTTTTAACCTGGAGACTCCAAGTTTTAGCATCTTATATCTGCACTTGAGGTTTAATACTGATAAATTCATCTTTTGATGGACTGTGTTTGGCTTCTAAGAAAAGGAAGGGGTTTCAGAGAAGGCACAAAATCCCCAAATTAATATGATTCAGTCAATCCCTGCCTCCAGTTATTGAAAAAAGTTCTTTGTTTCATAGCTAACACCCACCCACCCCCAAATAATTTGGGAGATATGGGTCATTGTTTCATTTTAACTCACCTAGGTTCCCAAATTCAAGGAGGAAACATTTCCTTAGGGAAAATATTAATATTCTATCATCCTGTATGGTTTTTTGCAAAATTATATCTCCCAAATATGCTTTACAGCCAGGATGCTAATATGTGAACACATACTTCTGCTAGTACTTGCATTATTTATTAAGTTTTTGATTTTCTTTTGTGGAGCTTTTTAGAATAGCCTGGAGAGTAAGGTGTCAGATTGTTTTTTTTTTGTAAAAATAATTTTATTAAAGCTTTTAAACAAGAAGATAAAAACTAACACAAACTAATTTAAAGAAAGAGGAAAAAGAAAGAAATAAAAAGCAGGAAGTGCAAGAAAAAAAAGTTAAAGAAAAATAGAAAAGAAAGAAAAGAAATATATAAGGAAGTGGCTTCTGATATTCTTCACAGCAGTTATAAGTACAATATATTTTAACCTCTCTCTCTAACGGTACATCGTATTACTCTTCTTTCTATAATCTGTCCTGTCTAATCATCAAAACCAAAAATCTTTTTTTTTTTCATTTTTATACAAAAAATCCATAAGAGGCTTCCAGTCACCAATAAATGTGCATAGTTACTTTTCTCTAATCAGAGAAGTCAATTTATCCATTTCAGCAAAATCTGTCAACTTCACTAACCATTCCTCCATAGAGGGTGGTGTTGAATCTTCCCATCTCACCTCAGTAATCATATATTGAAACAATCTTCCATGGCTTTTTTCTAACTGTTTATCCATTAATCTTTAAAGGAAAAGTTCTGGCTTCAGCTGAATATTGATCTTTAAAACAGTCTATATCAAATTATGTGTTTGAATCCAACAGTTTAAAGCTTTTTTTACATGTTCACCAAGCATGATAAAACATCCCTTCATGCTGTTCACATTTCCAACATACATTTGAAGTGCCTTTATACATTCTAGATAATTTCTCTGGTGTCTTATACCAACTATACATCATTTTATAAAAACTGTCTTTGAGATCATAACACACTGTAAATTTCAACCCTTTTAACCACATATTTTCCCATTGATCCATCTGTATATTGTAACTAAAATTCTTAACTCACTTTATCATACATTCTTTAACCTATTCTTCCTGTTTCAAATTTCAACAAAATTTGTACATTTTAGCAATTGCATGCTGATCATCAGTACACAATTGTATTTCAAATTCTGATTTACTTTGTTCCATACCACAAGTCTTTTTATCCATTTTAAATCTTTCATGTAACTATAAATGGGAAAACCATTGACAGCAATATCCTTCTGCTATTAGTTGTCCTCTTGATTTGATTTTAAATTCCCCTTTCTATAATCTGTCCTCTCTAATCATGAAAACCATAGATCACAAGTTCATTTTTTTTTCATTTTTTATGCAAAATGTCCATAAGAGGCTAAGAGGTCATATTGTTGAAGCATTTTAAATCAGTGTGAATCTGAATAAACAAATGACTGCCTTTTGAATATTACTGGGTTTGAGTAAACCAATATTATCCAAATGTCAGTCATTTCTTTACTGATTCATTGTGGTTGTATCAGCTGTGTACCAGCTGTGATTGCTATGATAGATAAAGTGCAATGGTCAAAAGTTGGAAGCTGTATGCATGACTGCAAGGTAAAGTTTCAATTGGTGGTGGTGCTAGTAGTGGTAGTGATGATAATAATAATAATACCAAATAGCAATACTTTAGTATATGTTGTTACATTACATCTGTTCCATGCACAGACTCATTTCCATTCCTATTAACCTATATACTAACTAGTTAGTATTTTTATCATTTAAATGGGCCAGCATATAAACAGTGCCACCCCCAAAAAACTTTAAAATATTATTATATTGTTTTATTGCAGAATTGCTTGCTGAATCAGTGAACCAGAAATGCCTTAGTGCATTGCATAGCTTCCAATCATGGTGGCTATGCGTATTGCTCAGGGTCTGTAGCAAATGGCAAAATGAATATTATCTGCCAGGAAGGGCTATTGTATGCATGACTCCAAGGTAAATATTGCCTGGTGGGGAAACTTGGATAGGCAGCATGGAAAACAAGGTAAACTGTATGGACCTTTCGGATGATCCATTTCAAGTTCTTAAAAGCAATCTTGTGGCAATTATAGATGCATTCTGGGGAGCTTATATTGCCACAGAAAAGTAGGAAGACAGATTTTCTCTGTGACATGTAGTTGCCACTGCATGCCATTACCAGTTATGATGCTTTCATTAAAAAATAATGATGGCTACAAATGACAGATGCTTGACAGCAGAATCTTGGCATGCAATCCACTTCACGTTGGAATCATCCCATAATGGCAATAAATAGCAGTACATACATCAGGGATTGCTATATATTGATGAGGTTTGGGAGGAAAAAAAAGTATCTCTGAGGCCAGAAAAGCACATTTCTAAATAACCAGGCTGGGAGAAGAAAGATATAAAAATAACAGGAGAACATTTGCATAATGTATTTGCATTCCCATGAGAAGCTGCCCAGGGCTTCACTTGTTAGCTACAAAGACAGCAAATTGCTTATCGGGCAAGCTTAGCAGAAAATGGTTATGGCTCATCTGATTCCAGATATTCCTGTGGGGCCCAGCTGTAAGCTTTGCAGATTTGATGTAAGGGACTGTTGTTGCCTACTAAGGAAAGAAGGAAAGGAATTCTGATGACATCTGATGTTCCCCAGCTGCAATAGGGTGTTCTATTCTAAAAAGCAAGGCCTACCAGATAGCAGCACCTTGACTGATCTTGGACAGGCTAAGCAGGATCAGACCTAATTAGCACTTGGGTGGGAAATCACCTGGAAATCCCACAGCTGTAGGCTAACTTTTTTGAGAAAAAAAATGTGGCAGAAGGTAATGATAAATTTCCACTTAATTGGAAGGAAAATAACACATACATGTCAGTAAAATCACCAAGAGTGAACTTGCCTTCAGCAAAACCTTACTTTTTGAAGAAAGCTTGCCTGTCACCTTAAGAGAAAACAGCTCTCAGAAACACAAAATGAGGACTAAAATAAGAAAGAATCAAGGACTTGCAAACTAGGAGAGGCAGTGGATCAGCTTTGCTAATGAAGTCTTATTTGTCTTTGAAGTAAATGAATGTGCCAGAATAGAGCTGATCCTGTAGAGAAAATGTCATGATTGGTTGAGCACAAAAATGTGCACTGACTATATGATCAGAGACCACTTGCACTGTGCTCTATGCTCATAAGCCACTATCCATATAACCTGTCCAATATGAAGCATAGAAACTGAGATGGTGAAACAATTGAGATGTGTCATCAGCATATGCCAAGTGCCTGCTGAAGGTATGGGGTCAATAAATATTGACAATATTTACAATAAAGTTTGCAAAAACATATATAAAACAATATATAAAAAACTTTTTTTCTTTAATTAATTCTGGCTCATTGTTAAGCCATAACAGAGCTGTGGATCTGAATTACACAACAATGTCATTCAGATCAACAGCTCTGTTATGGTTTAACAATGAGCCAGAATTAATGGCCTAGCAACAACACATTGGAGGAGATAGTAGATAAATTCCTACAACTGAAGATAAATTCCTACAACTGAAGTCAACAATGACACAAATGAAGTCTAAATTGGTTGCACAATGAGCATTGTGACATGTGATACTCTATTAGGAGGAATAGCAAATCTGCAATGATTAGGAGCACTGGAGATTACACCACAAAAAAGTCCAATTTTGCAGATAGCAGTGATTACTACAGCTCTTAAATCCCAAAGTCTAAGACAGAATATTTATTTCACTGCAACCCAGGAACAGAACAAATGCTCAGGTTTCATGCTGAGAAAGAGCCAGCTTAAAATCTTTGCTCAGCTATTCACTGCTTGCCCCAGTATCTCATTTCCAAAGCAGAAATAATGTTGACCTACTTGACAAACTTTTGTGTATTGTTTTTTTTAAAAAAACACACACATGAAAATGAGTGTAAAAAAGCTTGTACTTTAAAACGTTATGTAAATGATTTATAATAATGAGGGTCACACAAAGCATCTGAAAGAAGTGCTCTGCAAAGCTCATTAGCAGGAACAAAACACTTCTGTTCCAAGTATTAAAGCCAGCTGCATCCTTTGAAATGCTTGCAGGGCTGCTTTGAAAGCTGGTTGAGCTCTCACAGTCTGCATACACAAGGGCAGCACTCAGCTTGTTAGCAGTCCCAGCAGGAGTGTTGTCTGTCCATGCATGTGCCTGCAAAAGACGCAGCTGCTTTAACACTCTGAGGAGAGGAGTTTCACTTGCACAAAGACCCTTTGCAAAGCTGTTCTTTCAAAGGCTTTGGAGACCCTTCACACTGATGGCTTGCAAAAATACAGGTAGTTCTCATTTGGCAACTGCCTTGTTTAGCGACCATTTGCAGTTATGACAGTGATGAAAAGTAACTTTACAACCGATCCTCACATTTACGACAGGTCTGAAAAGCACAGGAAAACTGAAGTAAGATTGTAAGCACAGTTGTAGTTTCCCTTCGCAACTGCTTCACTTAATAACCGAGTTGCTGGTCCCAATGTGGTCACTAGACAAGGACTATCTATGATAGGAAAATAGGTCAGAAAGCAATATGAAATTTGAGCAACTGCCATGCATATATATATATTTGCATCCAACAGCTCCTTAATTTTACTGTCTCAAATAAGAAAATTCATGTGAACTCTTGATAAACTATTCAGAAGCTGGACCTATCCAGAAAAGGCACTACACTATCTGTGCATTGGGAAAATCTGTACCATCACTGAAATATATTTGGAATGCATTTAGAGGTGTAAAACCATTATGTTCTTGCTAAGATCTACGCTTTTAAAAATTCATCCGATAACAGTATATAAAGTTGCTCTTTTTTTTCTTTTCTAAGAACATTGCAGTTCTACATTGCTGAGATTTTATTTTTTCTTTCAGAGCATATGCCTGGCTAATACTCTGTGAAATAGACTGTGTCTAGAATCCTTTTCAATAAATCACATTAGGCATTTCTTTCAAACAGCAGTGCTTGCTTTGGATTGGTTTGTAGATTTGGATTGTTTAAAAATACAGAGTGTACATTACAGTCAAAAGAAATATGAGATGCTGGTATAAGACATCGAAATTAACAGATAAATCAATATATTATCTTCTAGAGTGTGTGACTCATGGATCCTCTCCCCATATATTTTGTACTGTAAAAGGAAGAACACATTATTCTTTTACTTTTCAAACACTGTTCTTGGTTGTTTATTTGTTTAGTTGCTTCCGACTCTTCGTGACTTCGTGGACCAGCCCACGCCAGAGCTTCCTGTCGGTCGTCAACACCCCCAGCTCCCCCAGGGACAGGTCCGTCACCTCTAGAATATCATCCATCCATCTTGCCCTTGGTCGGCCCCTCTTCCTTTTGCCCTCCACTCTCCCTAGCATCAGCATCTTCTCCAGGCTGTCCTGTCTTCTCATTATGTGGCCAAAGTATTTCAGTTTTGCCTTGAATATCATTCCCTCAAGTGAGCAGTCTGGCTTTATTTCCTGGAGGATGGACTGGTTGGATCTTCTTGCAGTCCATGGCACTCTCAGAATTTTCCTCCAACACCACAGTTCAAAAGCATCGATCTTCCTTCTCTCAGCCTTCCTTATGGTCCAGCTCTCGCAGCCATATGTTACTACAGGGAACACCATTGCTTTAACTATGCAGACCTTTGTTGTCAGTGTGATGTCTCTGCTCTTAACTATTTTATCGAGATTTGTCATTGCTCTCTCCCAAGGATTAAGCGTCTTCTGATTTCCTGACTGCAGTCAGCATCTGCAGTAATCTTCGCACCTAGAAATACAAAGTCTTTCACTGCTTCTACATTTTCTCCTCATGCGACAAGCTGGCCTTGAGGAATCCAAGGCTGGAGTTAAAATCTCTGGAAGAAACATTAACAATCTCAGATATGCAGATGATACCACCTTGATGGCTGAAAGTGAAGAGGAACTGAGGAGCCTTATGATGAAGGTGAAAGAAGAAAGTGCAAAAGCTGGTTTGCAGCTAAACCTCAAAAAAACCAAGATTATGGCAACCAGCTTGATTGATAACTGGCAAATAGAGGGAGAAAATGTAGAAGCAGTGAAAGACTTTGTATTCCTAGGTGCAAAGATTACTGCAGATGCTGACTGCAGTCAGGAAATCAGAAGACGCTTAATCCTTGGAAGAAGAGCAATGACAAATCTCGATAAAATAGTTAAGAGCAGAGACATCACACTGACAACAAAGGCCCGCATAGTTAAAGCAATGGTGTTCCCCGTAGTAACATATGGCTGTGAGAGCTGGACCATAAGGAAGGCTGAGCGAAGGAAGATTGATGCTTTTGAACTGTGGTGTTGGAGGAAAATTCTGAGAGTGCCTTGGACTGCAAGAAGATCCAACCAGTCCATCCTCCAGGAAATAAAGCCAGACTGCTCACTTGAGGGAATGATATTAAAGGCAAAACTGAAATACTTTGGCCACATAATGAGAAGACAGGACACCCTGGAGAAGATGCTGATGGTAGGGAGAGTGGAAGGCAAAAGGAAGAGGGGCCGACCAAGGGCAAGATGGATGGATGATATTCTAGAGGTGACGGACTCGTCCCTGGGGGAGCTGGGGGTGTTGACGACCGACAGGAAGCTCTGGCGTGGGCTGGTCCATGAAGTCACGAAGAGTCGGAAGCGACTAAACGAATAAACAACAACAACACATTTTCTCCCTCTATTTGCCAGTTATCAATCAAGCTGGTTGCCATACTCTTGGTTTTTTTGAGGTTTAGCTGCAAGCCAGCTTTTGCACTTTCTTCTTTCACCTTCATCATAAGGCTCCTCAGTTCCTCTTCACTTTCAGCCATCAAAGTGGTATCATCTGCATATCTGAGATTGTTAATGTTTCTTCCAGTGATTTTAACTCCAGCCTTGGATTCCTCAAGCCCAGCATGTCGCATGATGTGTTCTGCATACAAGTTGAATAGGTAGGGTGAAGGATACAGCCCTGCCATACTCCTTTCCCAATCTTAAACCAGTCCGTTGTTCCGTGGTCTGTTCTTACTGTTGCTACTTGGTCGTTATACAGATTCTTCAGGAGGCAGACAAGATGACTTGGTATCCCCATACCACTAAGAACTTGCCACAATTTGTTATGGTCCACACAGTCAAAGGCTTTAGAATAGTCAATAAAACAGAAATAGATGTTTTTCTGAAACTCCCTGGCTTTTTCCATTATCCAGCGGATATTGGCAATTTGGTCTCTAGTTCCTCTGCCTTTTCTAAACCCAGCTTGTACATCTGGCAATTCTCGCTCCATGAACTGCTGAAGTCTACCTTGCAGGATCTTGAGCATTACCTTACTGGCATGTGAAATGAGTGCCACTGTTCGATAGTTTGAACATTCTTTAGTGTTCCCCTTTTTTGGTATGGGGATATAAGTTGATTTTTTCCAATCTGATGGCCATTCTTGTGTTTTCCAAATTTGCTGGCATATAGCATGCATTACCTTGACAGCATCATCTTGCAAGAACTGTTCTTGGTCATTATTATTTAAAAAAAGTCTTTTGTGGGCTGGAAAAAGGCACATTAAGAAACATGTATTATCTGTGAAGTTATAAAGTTATTAACCAAACTTGGTTAAGAAAAAATAGGACATAGGTCATAGTAGATAATCCATGTGGATATAGAAGATAAATTATCTTATGCATGAAAGTGGATCTAAAAGTAAAATGCATAGTTTCCGTGAGGTTTATAGTACGGTCTATTTGATAAAGTATCTGTATCTGGTGCACAATCAGTCTCTCAGCTGCCATTAGTAAAGTGAAATATGGCCAGTAGGTTTACTGTTATGAGCCAAATAATAGCACAGATAAAGCATGCTCAGCAACTTTCCTTTTTTTTTTTAATTACCCCTTCCAGACTGAGATATGTGAAAATATCTGGGGAGCGATGAGAAGATAACTAGGGAAGAGAGCATTGATCAGAAAGAAAAGGTTCAAGAACCATCAATCTGATTGTCCTGCTGCAACAAAACTCCTTCCCATCCCACAGCCCAAAGCCACATTTTAGTACAATCTTTAAAAGGTTCATGCAAGACTGATAAAATGCCTCAAAGGATTTGGCCTCTACTGAAAACTGGTGAGAAAAGATCTACTGGCTTTGGTCAACCAGATAGTTCTCTTTTTGTACTCTTGATTCCACCATAAGTCAACCATATTTGAAGAGGCTAGTAAATAAAATATTTATGCACAATGACTTTGACTTTACTGTTATGTCAGGAAGAATAATATGGGGACTTTGTTTGTTAACAATGATCACAAGTAGTAGTTGTTGTTTTTCTTAGAGTTTGTCCCATGTGATTGCAGGGTTTGGTTGTTTGGCACTGCAGTGGCTGCCATTGACATAGCAAAGCTATCAATGCACAATATGACAGGGGGATTTTTCAACAAACCAGCTTGTCTCAAAGGCTGATACTGAGTTGGGCTTAGAGGCAGTGGCCAAGGTTGCCCACCTGGCTTCTATGCCCAAGGGAGGACTAGAACCTGGTTCTTTCTGCTCCTAGCCCAGCATCTTAACCATTATACCATATTGGCTCCCACCTTTGTAAGTAGCAGCTTCAAAATAATTTGCAACATGGCTTCTATCTTTGTGTAGAGGTTAAGGCATCAGGCTAGAAATCAGGAGACCATGAGTTCTGGTCCCACCTTAAGCATAAAGCCAAATGGGTGACCCTGGGCCAGTCACTTTCTCTCAGCCCTAGGAAGGAGGCAATGGCAAACCACCTCTGAAAAACCTTGCCAAGAAAACTGCAGGAGCTTGTCCAGGCACACAATTGAACATCTCTCTCTCTCTCTTTAATTTATATGCTGGTAAAAAGCTATTTAGTCATGCAACAGAATCTGAAAGTAGTATTAGAACCCTTTAGGATGAAAGACTGTAAGAATTTTCTTCCAACCTTTTCTTTTCAGTAGCCAGTAAAGAAAATGTGGGGCCAGATTTAAACAGGCTCAGAAATAGCTATGGGTTGATTCTTCTAAGAAGTCTCCAGATTTCTTGTTTGAACTTCTTCTACTAAGTATGTCTTCCATCTGCCTCTCTCATACAGTTCCCGCAGTACTGGTTGGTATTTCTTGTTGATTAACAGGGAGAAGAAAGTCTATGGAATCTTTGGTACTCTCTGAGCTTGGTTGTTTGCTTGCAGACATTTTATTACCCAGCTAGGTAACATATCAGTGCTAGTGAATGTTTCTAGCACACTGAGTGTGTCACTCACTAGCACTGATGATATTACCTAGTTGGGTAATAAAATGTCTGCAAGCAAACAACCAAGCTCAGAGAGCACCAAGGACTCCACAGTTCAACCCTGAGCTACAGATATTATCTTCTATTAGAAGAAAGTTTGTTCTGAACTTTGCTCAGAATATTTCACTGTTGTTACATATCTGTTGTCTTTCTTCTTTGGGGTTTATTTTCATTTTTGGAAGGGCGACATGTGCCTCTGCCCCTTCACAAGACAACATTTGATGATACACTTTGTCATTCTTAGGAGTACCCCAGATGTCTTCCTGTTCTTCATAGACACTTAGAGGCTTCAGAGATAACCACTCAGTCTTATAACTCTTGAAATGTGAGGGTCAGGTAACCTTTCTCCCTAACTCTCAGTGGGATGATAATATGTCCACTTTCAGCAAGGTGTCCAAAGAGAGAAACAAATTTCAGACTCTGATGAAGAGATAAGCCACCATGCTATTTGTGTTTTGTTTACTTTGCAAAATGCTAGCATATGGGAAATTTGATTTTGAGGGGATGTCTCTGGGCTCATTCAGCAGATGGAATTCAGAAGTGCTTTGAAGACAAGATACCAATTATCTAGAGAATCTGATGGAAAAATGACGGAAAATTTTGAAAAGGCAGAGGATATAATTTAAAAGTTAGATGGATCTCTGGTCCTTGACAAGGAAAATGGAGTGTGCAATATAAGAGGGAATGGGAGGCTCTAAAAGACTAGAAGAACATCTCCAATTTATTCAACTATTGCAACAGTTAACTTATACTAAAATTGCAATTAAGTATAAGCATATTTGAATTCTGAAAAAGTACTTAATTATAAATTTCCTTTTTTTTCCTTTAAAAAGACCTATTGACCTTCTTTTCTTAATTTAACTTCAGCAAAGCTAACAAACTCAGGCGATACCTTTGACCTCAAAGAGAAAATATGACCAAAGACAAACAACCATTATGCTTTAGCCTCATTTCAGGTCTACATTATCTTCAAAGGAAAATTTTCACATTTGTAAGCAGACAATGGTTGCCACCTGTATTCAAACTGTGCCCTTATTGTCATTTTCTGAATAGGTAAAAGTACTTCTGGAAAATTAAAAAAAAAAAAGTAAAATTTGCAGCCACCCCTCAATTTCGGGAGTCTTAATTAATTGCATAGGTTAATGCTCACTTAGACAGAATAGACTAAGGGAAAAGAAGAATTAAGTAAATGGATTAAGGGATGCAATAATCCAGAGGGGTAGGAATTCCCCATTGCAAAAGTAGAATTAAGTTAATGTTCTCGTAGATTTTGCCTATTGCCAGTTGGCCATAGCGTAAATAGAGCTGCCAGTATAGAGTTCTTCTTGATCACCCATGAAGTGATTTTGATCCAGATACCTCATTCTACTCCATTATACATTTGTAGAATATAAACCCAGACATTTGCAGGGAGGGGCAAATGATGACAGGACACAAATGATGTAAATAGTGCACTTGTGTCAGATGTCATGACACAAGTACCATGTTTTACTATTTGCACAATGAAACAATGCACATGTCATCCTTTACATACAATCACAGCTTGGTACGGATGTATTAACTGGATAGAAACCTGTTAATGTAGCTATGTGCTACCCATTAAGCAGGACTGGAACAACTTAGACAAGCTCACAAGAAAGTCCAAGAGCTTAGGAGAAGAAATAGTTATTGAAGAAAATTAAACAGAATAATTTCAGCAACGGCTGTGATTCTAGGACTAACTCTGTTTATAATAAAACTGTTCAACCTGTCTTGCATTCTGTTATCCTTCTTACCCTATGTAATGGACTATTTGGCCCCCTCTCTTGAGCAGGTTGGCCTCTTTCACCTGTCCTTTGTTGTTGTAAAGGTCAGATTAGTTCTTATCTGGTTTTTTTACTGACTTTGAGAACTAATCCTCATACTATGGACCATAAAGATCGCTGGAGGATGACCAGAGAGTGGAAACCAAGAGGTGCTGATGAAAAATAGCAGATGCAATCCTGCATAGTTTGGCTGCATCAATTCCACAAAAATCAATAGAATTTAAGCAGCCTATCTGTATGCAGAGCTGAAGCTAGCATATACATTAGGAATATGAAGGAAACTAATCTTAGGACACTCGTGAAGTGATCCTAAGAGTGCATCAGTATGCAATTGATATGAAAAACAACATTTTAAAATAGATTGTAAATTATAACTATCAACATAGTATGCTAATTTTAAAATCAAATGTTATAAATATAGAAAACAAATGCAATTTTGTGAACACCAATGTAGATCATGATTTTGTCTCTTATTTCACATTAATTAGGAGCATTGGAGCTATAGATATGATAGTACAAATATTGGCTTTCTAGTACAAATATTAGAACAGCCCTGCTGGATCTGTCCAAGACCCATTTTGCAAACATACATAAATCCATACCCATCTTGCTATTCCCACTTGGGTATGTTACATCATAAATGACTTTTATGATCCTTGAAACTGGTTATAATTTTCTAGTTTCATATACTTCTCAGTTCCAACTTAATTTAGCCTCTCCATTACATTTTCCAGTAGTCTTGCGAATCAACTGCTGACATACTCATAATCCACATATCTGTTGAAACCAGATGACCTCAGCTTTGACTGCCCAGGATGTAAGACTCTCAGCCTGCATAGGTCTCAGTCCTCCTGAACTCATTGCAGATAGTTTTTGTTTTTTATTAATTTTTGTATTGCTGACATTCTTAGCTTACAGAACAAGCAAGCTGATGCTTTATCACAAAAGTCAGAATATTTATTTCTTGACAATTCTTTCAACCCCCATTCTATACCCAGAACATTCTGGCTCCCTCTAAATCTGTGAGATTCTTGAGGCTGGAACAGAAACTCCTCCTTTACCTGATTGATAATATGCTTGGCAAAAGCAGGATCTATACATATAAGCCTGGATAGATTACCCTCAGGGTTTCTCATGTTTTCTCCCTCTCCCTTTTCCTGAGAACAGAGAAAACGTGTCATAATAAGTAGCTATATTTTCTGTTCTAATATACTGGTACAGTAGTGAAAGTCACAGAAAGATAGATGGTTTTTTTTAAATATTCCCACATATCCAGCTGGCCAGTGGTCATGGCAAGATGGTAATACATCTTTCCCCAAAGAAGAACATATACCTACTCCCTACACTGGACAGCACTATTTCAGCTATTGGTTGTGAAACCTATCTGCCTTCTGTCCATCAACCATAGTCAGACCACAGTCAGATGAAGAAACAGAGAGGACAGTATCACCGTAGAATGATATCTCATTTGCTATGTAAACTGCCAGCAAGAGAACTAGCCTGACTCTTTTTCTGTGTCTGTGTTAGCTTATAATAATTCAGTTCCACTCAAATGTCAACATTTCAGTCACCCACAGTTATTACCCGTGCTTGCTGCTGAATGCTTCTTGACCAGCCTCCATTCCAGGGCCCTCCCATTTTCTCCAGGAACTTGAAGCCACTCAGCACCTCCTTAGAGATCAACTAGATTGTCCCCAGGTCTCCTATTAGGGCTTTGCTGACCATCATTATCAAGAATATCCCCATCACTGATGGAGAATGCATCTGACTTTCCACCAGATTTGTTACTACCGTGTGACTATCTAAGAAGATGGATTCCAAGTTTAATGCAACACCTCCTGTACTAGTGATATCAAATGAGATCAAATGAGATCAAATCTCATATCAAATGAGATATCATTTCCTTCTATTCTGGAACACATCTTTTCCCTTAGATACTTTTGCTTCACTTACCCTCAACTTAGTTGTTGGGGAGGAAGAATTTGAGGTGGAATGTATTTTGTCTCAGTGCAGGAGGAAGAACAGACTGGAACATCTGATTTATTGGATGGTCAACCTGATTACTGAGAGGCAGCAAGTGATATTCATGTATCTCTTCAACAACTGCATTTACAGTACTCTCAGTATTCCAGTTGTAGTATTCGTAAAACTGAGGTGCCTGAGTCAGACTTCTGTGCCTGCCAGCAGCTCTGATTCTGAGAAGAAGGGGGGTTTGAAGTGAGATAAATGTATGTATAATGAGAGGCAGACACAGATTGCTCTATATGCAGAAGAAAAATTTCTAAAGTTGGGGGAGTTCCTTATTAGAAGGGATGGGAATACACTTCCCCCTTCCTACTGTCCAGCATCAGGAAGAAGGAGGGTACAAAGACATGAAAGACCAAAATCTAGTCAGTTCAAGCCATGGCCAGAAGGAGGGAAGGAGGAAAGCACCTGATACTTTCAGGCTAAGAGGAGAGAAAATAGGGGTGGGGTGGTATATGGGCTGAGATAGGTAAGGCAGAAACCAGTTGTTTTCAAACTAGAGAGAACCTGTTATGTAAAGATAACTCAGTTGCCTCTCAAAGTTGTCAAAAGACTGGCCAAGCTCAGTGGGAGGAAAAATCCTTGAGTATAGACTCTGGAGCATTAAGTATATATTCTGTGCATGGCAGCGAGTAATCACTTATGTCAAGACTTCATTCTTGACTGCAATAAAGGCCTAGTCATCCTAGTCAAATTACCTACGATATTCTTCTGCCAAGTTAAGCCAAGTACTGACTATGAGCTTAAATATCTGTAGAGCTGTGATTTACTGCCACGCCACACCCTGGTGTGAACCTTGACAAGAAATTTTGCAGAATCATCTGATAGAAAAACATGTTTTTCTATTTTCTATTTTCTATTTTCTATTCGTGCTCAATTTTTTCCAAAGGTTAGTCTGTGCACATATATAATTGCATTGGTCCATTTAATGAAGATAAGATGACATGTACTCCGCATCCAGCTTTGTTCTGTTTTGAAAAAGAGGTTCTCAGTTTGGAATATGAATGCCATCAACACATCTGTGGAAGTGAACAACCCCTAAACTGATGTTAAATAACTTAAAAACAAAAAATTAACAGTCCTGTTACTGTCTATCACCAGATAAATCTATTGGTTTTCAACCAATATTTCTTCCTTATTTTTCTATCCTGCAACAAATGAGACTACATGATCCAAGCTTTGCCAAGACTTATCATTCTTTAATGGTGTGTGGGAGACAGGAGGGAGAGCCACAGGGTGGACAACTGGTCTGTAAAGATATCTCAGCCCACAGAAGCAGAGGGAGCATGGGAACCGTTTCAGAAGGGACCCTCCCTCATTTTCCGGAGAATAAAAGGAAAGGAGGGGAGAAATACTTTTAGACTCGCAAGATTCTGTTAAAGTAACCTTTCAATAAAGATAGAGCTAGTAAAAACAAAAACAAAATAATTCTACGTGAGATCATGTTTCCTCTTAAAATTACATTTTTTCCGTGCCTTTGAAACATATATTTTTAGAAATGCACATGTTCCTTCTGAAAAGGGTGTGTTTAAGTGGGCATATTTGTGGGGGGAGAATAGTATTACTAGTCACTAATGATATGGCAAGCATTATTCATTAAGGGGCTGTAACAGTTGTAATACTGCATTTCACATAAAAAACTCCAATCCAGATAGGGCAGATAGACGTAGAATTGTATTTCACTGCATTTTGAGGGCTAAAGGAAGTATAAGACATGCAGAAGAAATGAATAGAACTCAGTCCCTACACAGAACAGATGAATCACAAGTGTGCCTTTATTGCTTTATTGTTCATCAAATTGATCAGCCTTCTAAATGAAACAATCAAGCATCTGTTATTGATTTTATAAATAAGGCTTTTTTTCTTTTACACTGAATTTTTTCCATGGACTAATTGTGAAGGATCTTAGTTCGTTTGAAAAACATACCCTTTTCATGTAAAAGGATGCAGATTCAGCATTTTCACATCAGAATAAGAAATATTTGTCTCAAACCCTGGAGAACTATTACTGAGAATGTTGCCTGGGCTCCCACAGGATCTCTTCTATATGTCCCAGCAGGCCCCTGCTTTCCTTCTCTTCTAGTGGCAATTACGCTGGATTGAAGACAGCTTCCATTGGTAGTACTGAAAGCTTGTCTGTCTGTTCCAAGCCTGACTGCTACGTAGCAGAGATGTTTCTGGAGATTACAACTGTAGAGGAAAGAAGATCCTTTCCCTCTGTGTATGCTGCATCTTCTATAGAGGTCACCCCACCTTTCAGACAGTTAGGTTTCAAAAACACTTCTCTTGGATTCTCATAGAACATTTGGGTTCAAGTGTAATTGTTTTAATGGTAAGTGTCGTATGAGATACAATTCTTGATAGGTGTATATGGATGGGTGTATTGTTAATGCATGAATATGTATGAAGAGATTGGTATATTCATGACAGAGGCAGTAGGGAGTGGCCCTGCCTATTTTCACTGTGGCCTTACTCCCCTGTGGCATGTAGCCCTCAAACAATGAGCTAGAAAAATGTGTCCCTTGAGTTAAAAAAAGGTTCATCCATGATACTGGCAAGACTGAGTAAATGGAGAGCCAGTTTGGTCTAGTGGTTAAGGTGCTGGGCTAGAAACCAGGTGACTGAGAGTTCTAGTCCCGCCTTAGGCATGAAAGCTGGCTGGGTGACCTTGGCCCAGTCGCTCTCTCTCAGCCCAGCCCAGCCCAGCCCACCTGACAGTGTTGTTGTTGTGGGGAAAATCAGAGGATAAGATAAAAAGTAAACATGGGATAAAAATCATATAAAGTTCTTCCCTGATCCAGTATCAGGCAGTTTCCCACATTACTCATAGGAATGTTGTAAAATGGAATGATATTATTGATTTGGTGTTAAGCTTTTGCAGTTGTAATGTAGCCTGCTACTGCGGTTGTCATGTACCATTATGAAAACTCCAGGTACACAAAATACCACCAATTCAGTAAATATATCAACTGAGGTTACATTTTAAGCTCTGCTCTGATTTGGGGTATAAACTTAAATAACGGAATTGAACTTTTGAACTATTTTAAACCTAACCTCCTCCATAGGATCCATAATCTTCTGCTTTTTAATTAACTAGTGGGATTTCAGGGGGGGAGTGTCTTTTTTGCCTAACCAAATGTGATGTTGGAAGAAATCATGTAGAGGTAGTCCTCGCTTAACAACCATTAGTTTAGTGATGGTTCGGACTTATGACAGTGCTGAAAAACTGACTTATGACCTGTCCTCACACTTACAACCATCGCAGTGTCCCATGGTCACATGATCATGATTTGGGCACTTGGCAACCGGTTTGCATTTATGACCGTTGCAGCATCCCATGGTCATGTGATTGCCATTTTTGACCTTCCTGGCTGGCTTCTGGCAAGCAAAATCAATGGGGAACTACATGATTCGCTTAACAACCATGTGGTTTGCTTACAGCTCATGGTTATTTGCTTAATGACCATCACAAAAAGGGTAATAAAATCGGGTCAGATTGCTTAATGACCACTTCGCTTAGCAACCAAAATTCCAGTCCCAATTGTGGTCATTAAGTGAGGACTACCTGTACTGTAAAGGGGCTCAGCATTCTGTCTTATAGTGAAATGACTCTCTGAAAACAGAAAAGAATGAAACCAAATTTAGTGTGGTAGGAAAAGTTGTCAAGAGAAAGAATGACTTTGAAAATGGACTATTCGCATGACCCAGGTCAGCACTTCTACTAAGAGGCTGGAAAGAATTTCAAAAGTCATGCTCCCCGTGTTTCCCTATCATTCTTTCAGAGCAGAGGGCATAAAAAAGATAAAAAAAGGGAAGACATCTAAAAAGAATATTCTATTCTACATTCAGAAGTTTGCATTGCTCTGTTCTACAGTTTATGCTTATGTTAAAACGTTGCTTAGAGTATATATATATGTGTGTGTGTGTGTGTGTGTGGTATTTTTAATAAATCAAACCACTGATCAACACTGAAGGCAGAAGTGCATTCATTTGAATATACTTTTGTAATCTGACCTTGAAAAGAAGCATACCTGGTCCAGAATAAAATTAACAACAGTTTGTAACAAGCTGCTCCTAGAAGGATAACGCATCATTGTTCCAAGATCTGAAAAACAATATGGTTGTTCTTTAAAACTGAAGAATCTTTTAGCATGTACTCCATAAATATTTCTTACAATTATAGCAATTCTATAATGTTGTTGTAGATGCCAATTAATTTCAACGTATTTCACAACTGTTTATTAAACTGTTTAACTTTCTCTGGTTGCAATCCTAAACCCATTTCCCTGGGAGCAAGATGCACTGAACTCAGTGCTGATAGCACATAAACCTACTGAGGGATATTTAGGAAGAAATTAAATTAAATATATCAAAGCTGGAATTAAATTTCTCACATATATGCGCTCCAGAGCATATTCAATGCCCAAAGCTAGCTTTTCTAAACTGGTAGATCTTTGCAAAAAAAGCTGTCACCACAGTTTGTGGCAGCAGAAATCATCATCATCATCATCATCGAATTTATATGCCCCCCTCTCCAAAGATGTGACTCCTGATGGCGTAGAACAATAAAAATAGGACATAATAAATCTCATTTAAAAAATCACAACAACAAAACACACAACCGGTGTGCCTCAGGATGAGCTCATCAGCTTCTTGGCCCCGATGCTCGAGAGAACATCTAGGTCCTCAAAGCCTTCCCAAAAGGCTAACGGGCAGGCTAGTCAAGTTGCAGAGGGGAGACCATTGCACAGGGCAGGTTCCATAACAGAGAAGGCATAATAAATCAAAGTCTTCCTGAGGACATGCTGCTTTTGTTGTTGTTTTCATTTTTAGATTATAAGGCATCCCAGATGTTGGTCTGGATAGGCTTCTGGTTCAATTGAATCAGTGCACAGTAACATCCCCAAGGGTGGTGCTGTAGAAACCCTGCCTGCCTGCTTGTGCACTGCTGTCTGAGATGCCTTCCTCCCACATCCTCCAGGGATGGAGGACCATCCTGACACCCCACAGTGGCAAACTGGTGCTGAACACAGAATGCTCCTGCTGACTACTAGTGGAAGGATTCTGTATCTATCAACTGCCACAAATGTCTTGGGACTACCATGTTTTCCAAAGCACAGTCCCAGAATAAAATTGCCCAGGAGAAAACAGTATCCAACCAGCTAAAATCAACCTACTCTGAAAGCATATTCTATTTGGGCTGTATTTTAACTTTGGCCATATGAAAACTGGAAAGTAGGCCTCACATTCCTTCTCGTACTGCAAATGATGTTCTGTTCATTGGGCAAACATAAATTCTATTTAGATGTCTTGCTCGAGGTGCTTTTGTGACAAAGTATGTGCCGTGGAGGAGGTGGGAGATCAAAACTTTTGTCATGTCACACAATCACTCTATCTGTTTCTGATTCTGAAATATAGGAAGGTTTGGAGAGTGTGCCCTCCAAGTTATTAGGCATCTACAGGGCTTTGCCAACAACTGTAGTGCTCCGCAGTTCCCAAACTCTGTGCTGCAGCGCCCCAGGGCACTGCAGTGAATCCACAGGGATATTTTCCTACTTAAACAGGACCGTTGGTGAATTTGTTGTTGTGCCCTGAAGTGTTGCAGCACACAGTTCAGGATCCGCTTGGGGGACCATAAACTGAGATGGTCTGGGAACCTCTGCTATAGCTTCAACAAAATGGGCAAAATTAGCAGAAGAGAGCACTGTGGGGTATAGTTTTATCTTTTTTCCCCTCTGGCATACATTTGATCTATGCACTTGTAAGCATGCTATCCAATGAAGTAGGATAACTTGAGCTTATATACAGTACACAATACTTCAGAGGATGTGTCATATCTGTGACAAATCACAATTGCAGTTGTTTTAATGCTGTTGTTTTGGATTTAATGGAAGGAAAAGCATTTTGTATTGCATGTTTTTGTTGTTGCTGTTGTTGTTTCATTAATTGTCTTGCATATTTTTAATTATCCCTTAACCATTTCCATTATTCACCTTTGTTTTTGTGTGCAGAACACTTATGTGATGTAGGCGAGTTTCTTTGCCATGATCACGTGACCTGCGTGTCTCAGAATTGGCTGTGTGATGGAGACCCGGACTGCCCCGACAAGTCTGATGAGACTTTGTGTAAGTAAAAAGTTATCCTGGTTTCCTTTGAACTATTCCAGCTGTAAAAGCTGGGCTTACTTTTCTTTTAATGTCCTAAGCAGAACCTTCATGATGTCACTGACTAAAGAAATGCACTTTCAGAGAATGAAGAGGTGTTTTTTCAAAAAAACATCTCACATTAGAATGAAAAATATCATCCAAGCATGTGTTCCATATTTATTTTCTGACCTAGAAGATCAGATACAGACAGCAAAGCAAAAGCAGAGGAAAGGAAGAAAAAAAATACAATAATAGTATACCAGATGTCATTTGCAACAAAAGTAAGGAGAACACATAGACCTCAAAAGAAAATGGAACAGGAGAAAATGAGGAAAAGAAAGTAATTGGTGAAAGAAGCAATGTATGAAAAATGTCAGGAAAAAGCTTTAATAAAACATATTTAATCACCATAATAAAAAAAATATTGTTTTCTCTATGGCCGAGAGCTATTATAGAAGAGAAAGAGAACAGAGCCCTACAGGCTTCCACCCAACGTTGTGGTCTACTGATAAGATTATATTAAATCTTCATATTTCCTTGTTTCTCCAGCAAAGTACAAAATGAAGAGTTCTGTTCCATGTCCCCAAGACAATCATTTTGTGTAACAGGAGCTAGTCATGAAATTGAGAAAGTTTTACAGTAAAACGCAAGTCAAGAGAAGAAAGACAGTGTTGAAGACTTGAAAAGGCATAGCACCTTTCTTATGTCATATGAAGGAGAGAGAAAAAAACGTAGACAATGAGATCAGAAAGAATGAAGATATTTAAATGACTGTGTTTTATGGTATGATTTCCCCCCATAGTAAAGGTATTACTTTTCAAAACCATATTTTATTTGCATACAAGATATGTAATGCACTGATAGACAGCTATTAAAAGAATAATTGATGATAATAGAATGATGATAATTGCACTTCGTTTTGTAGCAGCTTTAATACATTTGTCTAACAGGAACTAGATCTTGTCCTCTCTAGGTGTCTTGTTATACTTCCACTCTAGTTTGGACTGTTTCAATTGCTTGAAATTATTTGGAACTTTAATTCGGGACAGACAACTAGGTTTTCTTTATGTACAGACAACTGAGAAGTTCATCTGAGACTTTTCATACATTTTGTAATCCTCAAGGATTTGGGAAGGGAAATCTCCTGCCTGCCTTGACTGATCTCTTGCCACTGCTAAAGCTATTCCAGTGTTGAAGTACACATCCTTGCCATTTTTCACAGAAGTGGAACCTGCTGTAGCAACACATTAAGTTGCAAAAGGGAAGCTATTTTTTTCCTCTGTTCCTGTCTCTTTCCCTGCACTCTTCGTCATTATCCTAAACTGTGATACCAATAAATGCAGTGGCATATAAAAGGCCATTTCTTTCAAGGGCTTCTGCAATAGTAACGTGGTTGCAAAAAGAAGAGCTTTTACAAGATTTTCCTAGTAATAGGAAATTCCACTGTTGTCTTTAATCTTACTTTACTTATCCCAGTCATAGCATGAATGGATGAAGTAGTTTTAGAGATGCTAATGAAATTTACAAATAATCAAATCACTTGCTTTATCGGTTCTTAAGATCTTAATGCAGTCTTCATGGGACATCCATCTAAGCTTACATCTAAAGAGCAAAAGAAAAAAGCCCCCATGTTCATCCCCCCCCCCCAAGCAAATGTGCAGAGAAATAGTAATCTGAGAGTTTATCTCTCTTTCATATCTTTTCTGTAATTGTATGTACTAAGAAAACAGCCAGCCATAACTGTGTCTCTCTCTCTCTGCCATGGATGATAAGAGGAGCACTGGTCTCTTCTCTCGGTAGGATGTGATCTTACTAACCAAAAGGAAGAAGGCTAAAGAAGAACAAGGAAGTTAACAGGTCTGAGCAGATGAAGGCAACCTGTAGCTCATGAATCCATGTGACCCTTCATTTTATTTATTTGTTTGTTTGTTTATTTATTTATTTATTTGTGTATTAATTAAAGAGATTAATATGGCTGCAGGCCGGCAACTAGGTGGCGTCTGTGTCACCCGGGGCAAACATGGATTCCACGCCCAATTTTGGCACCCCCCCAGTGCTCATTTTGGTGCCCCCCCAGCGCGGCACCCGGGGCACATGCCCTGCTTGCCCCCCGCAGTTGCAGCCCTGTATGGCTGCCCAGCTCACTCATGGTGACTCCGGGTGGCCCATGAACCTGAAAAAGCTCTCCCCAAGTGATCAATTCAGATCTCCTGCAATCAATATCTAAGCTTTCTTACAATTTACTGCTTGTAGACAGAGAAGAAATAAGAAATGAAAATGAGAAAAAGGATTAGTCTTAGGGGGAAACGTGAATGTGAGACAGCATGTGTCCCAGCCCCATTGTGCTCTGCCACCACTCCTTGCTTTAGACCTAGCTGTCATGTGACCCCTGAGGTTAATGCGCTGCTTGATGTAGAGAAGCAAAGGTAATTTCCAAGATCCTTCTCATTTCCTGCTTCGTGGTCTCTGTCCCTCCAAAAGATCTACCTATCTCTTTTTGTCAAGTGCCTCACTGTGGATGTTTTCCCTTAATTCTTTTTTCCTTTGCATTCTTTTTCCCTTAATCCTCTTTCTGACTTCTGTTTCTATCAGCAGCCCTGTTTCTCCTCTGCCCTACAGCTGTTCTTTCCCATATTGGGTATCTGATATCATCCTTCCCACGTATTATTCACCTCCCTTTGAGACATATATCAGATTATCGGTCATCGGCTTCTTCCTCTTCTGCTAGAATACATAGCCCCTTTTCTCTTTTGTCTTGTGATGCTTTCACCTTTCCTCTTCCATCCTTCCTCCATCTTTCAGTATTTTTCCTCCCTTCCTTGCCTCCTTTTGTGGCTCTTAACAAATCTTCCCAATCAGCCTTCTCATGTCAGTTTCTCACCCTTCAACCTGCAGTTGCTTTGCTTCTAGTCTCCTTGTTCCTAAGCTTGAGGCTTTCCATAATCACATCCATCTTTCACTTCTGCCATATAAGCTATACTGTTGACACATTCACCCATGCTTTTGAATATTCCATGTCATTACCACCCAGGAGATAAGACAATAAAGGCAGTGTCTGCAGATGGCAGGCAAAAACAAGCAAAATTTATATGGACACACTCACAGTGACACACACACAGGGAGACACTCACATACACTGCGCTACATGGTGATTTAGAATTCATGATAACTCTGTTCCCTCAGCTGAGAGTTTGAACTAGCATCTCCAATGTTCAAAACAAATATGCAATCTGTTACATTGCCCTTTATCAGCAGAGGACAAACCTATCAGCTGCTGTTCCACTACAGACTTTGTGAACTCACAAGCTGTTGAATTTAAATGCAACACTAAGTGGATCCATCCAAATTACTTCTACACAGTTAAGCTACTTAAACAGCTATTATCATTATTTATTTATTTATTTATTTATTTCTATGAAGTGGCTAGTGTTGAATAGGAGGTGGACAAGAGACCGTCTCCTATTTCATAATGAATTGAGAAAGTTCTATGTTTACAGTTGTTAATTAGTTGTGAAATAAAAATGAATTGTTTCCTGATATATTTGGTATTTAAAATGATCTACTAGCACAATAAATGTCTGGCTAGGAGAGCAGCTCATTTGTAAATTTAAAGTTCAGGCTAGTCTTTCCATATTCAAGCCCAAGTAGCTTGATTGGGTGCCTATTATTAATGGTACGGCCGGAACTTCATCTGCTACCTTGCACATAGATGTTGTGAAACTAATAGGATTTGGCTCATGGCATTTTTCACTGTCTTTGTCATATTACTCTAGTTTTAACACTTCAACACAAAACATGCATGTTCACATTCCACAGTGCCTGGAGGCTATATGGGCCTGGATGGGGGAGAACTAGCTTCAGCTCAGCCTTGACGAGACTGAGTGGCTGTGGGTTTTAGGGCATCTGCATCTACTGATTTTCCATCATGATGAGGTAACACTCCCCCAGGCAGAGTTGGCGCACAGTCTGGGGGTCCTCCTGGATTCACAGCACCCACTTGAGAAGCAGGGGGCAGCCATGGCCAGGGGAGCCTTCACACAGTTACATCTTACATTCCAGTGGTGCCCATTCCTAGATCGAGAGGCACTGGTTACAATCAATCATGACTTAGACACCTCCCAATTGGACTGCTGCAACATGCTTTACACGGGCCTTCATTTACATGAAACAAAATAAAATTTCATAACATTTATTTACATAAAATGAATTATCTGAAAAGAATTCTTGCCCATTAGTAATTATTTCAGCAAATAAATGTTTGTTCCATATTGAAGGAGAAAACATACATTCTCTCAATATGATTATCTTTCTGTTTCCTATGTGGAATATATTAAGGGAAACAGATATGTAACTATTCTGAACTGCTTGCTAGGAATATCTTTATCTTCTGCATCTTCATTCCAAGGAATATTTAGTAGATATGCTTACTTTATTAACTTCCTTGCTTTGATTATTAGACTTTATTGAATGGCAAATATTTTCCTTTGTGGGTAGATGCTGTCAGTTTTGAATTGGAAACCTCACTGGTAAATTGCCAAGTGCCTGGACAGAACTGTTATTTTCTAGGTACAAATAGATTGCCAGCCTTATTTCTTTCCTGACTGATATTTTATTAAAGTATTCCATTTGGAATATTCTCTCCTTTGGCTCTCCAAAGACAGTAGCATTTAAAACAAAATATAGGTGGTTCAGTCTTGCATTCCAAAGAGTATATATATGTCAGTACCATGTTAAAGGTTCTTTCATTACATCTTTAAGAATAAATGTTCCCTAAAGAAAAGTCTGGAAATAAAACATGAGTATGTAGAGAAAAACATGCCAATTATGTTCAATTCAAGATTAATAATATACCGTTGGCACTTCCACACCACTACATTTCAGCCATAAGTCATTAAAAATATTCCCAAACTACCTTGTGAGGTTTTCACCATAACAGATCCTGAAATGCTGAATATCTCAGATGAGCTGCCCAATATTTCCTCCACTGTTCCAAAAGGCTTCACTAAAGTGTTCCACATACAGCTCATGACAGCCAATTGTTAAATTTTCTGGAATCTTGGCTGAGAGCAGAGCTGAGCCAAAAGCATGTCAATCAGCTGTCTGGCAGTTAGGGGCACAGCACACAAAGGCAATGGACCAAACAGAGTGGTTGTTATACATTTGTCAGAACACCATTGCCCACATCCACCCTTGTCCTCTTCAGTGTCCTTTTTGGACACTCTGAGAGAAAGCCAACTAGGGAAAACATTAAGCTATTCCACTCTGCTTGCTTATTGACTGAAGCGGTGATACAGTAATGTGGTGCCTTTGGCTTGAGAGAGAAGGAGGAAGAACCACAGGGCTAGGGAGAGACCAAACAGAACTGTTTCACGATGCCTCCTGAGTGGTAACAGAGGCAGAAATAGAATGGCTTTACTGCCTGGGGAGGACACTAGCAGGGAGGAACGAGTGGTACCACTGCTCCACAATTAACACCAAAGCGCCATGTGGAGGTGCTTTTCGTTTTGTTTTTTTAAGTACAACAATTTCATTTTCCTATTCTGTCTTATAAGGAACAGTAGCAGTACATTTCAGGAAAAGCAAAAAGTTCTGAGGATGGCCTCTAGTACTCAGGAAATGCTCCTAGAGTGCTCGCTGACTGGTCACAATGGGAAACTGGGACTCTGCCAGGGCTATATGTCGTCAGAAGGATAAGAAACCATAATAAAAAGGGAAAGGCCCAAATATAGGGTGGGAAGACCTGGCTTGGCAATAATACATGTGGAAAGGATCTGGGTGGCCTGGCATGAGCCAGCAGTGCGATCCAGCTTGTAAAACGGCAGATGCTCTGTTAAGATCTATTAATAGACTCCAGATCACAAGAAGCAATTATCCACTCTATTCTGCCTTTGTCAGGGCCCACTTGGAATATTATATCTAGTTCTGGGCACCACAATCTAAAACTGACATCAACAAAATGCAGCACATTCAGAGAAGCAGTACCAAGATAATAAGGAGACTGGAAACCAAGTCCTATGAAGAATGGTTGAAGAATCTGGATATGTTTATTTTATAAAACTGAAGACTGAGGGGAGGTTTGAAAGCAATATTCAGATAGCTAAAGGGCTGACCTATAGAAGAAGGAGTGGATTTGTTTTCTGTTGCCCTAGATGGCAGAACCAGAACCAAGGGCTTGGAATGGTAGGGAAGTAGGTACAAGTTAAGTATCAGGAAAAAATGTCCTGACACTAAGAGCTGTCCACCAGTGGAATAGTTTGCCTTGTGAGATATATTCCCCTTTACCGGAAATCACTCGAAAGGTTGGATAGCTATCTGTCCAAAATGCTTTAACAGATCCTGCAGAGAGTAAAAGGGTGGACTAAATGACCTTTGAGATCCCTTCCAACTCTTTGATCTTCTGATTTTATGATAAGTTCAGCATGGGTTGCATGTGATTTTTGGAATCCAATGTAGATTAGGAATTTGATTTGGATCATTTAGTCACCATGAAAAAGAAATGGCAATGATGTGACCTCATTGAAATTGCTACCAGCTTTTTATCTTAAGTGAAATTTAACTGGAATGTAAAGGTTCCTGCTTAAATATATATAAGAAGAAGAAAAAAGAGATAAAAAGTATTTTGAACTGGATCTCAGGATCATAGTAAACTGTACTGAGTATATTGAAAGCAATCTTGAGTGTTTAGAGGTAGGGTAGTCAAAGCTGTGCTAGGCATTCCTATCACACCACTAGATCTTGGATCTAGTGAAAGGGAGTTGCCCTTGGAAGCAGGATCTCCAATCTCTATGGTTTCAGATCTAACAAATTGGTCCAAAGCTGTTTTAACTTTGCAGTATAAACAATGATCTGACATGTTATTTATAGGAAAGTTCCAGAATTCCTTCATGCTTGATTGCAGTTTGCCTGTTTGAATAAAATCAGAGTTTTAGTGCAAAAACACCAAGTGTGATTGTTCGCCTCTTCAGGTGAGATACTGAACGTCAGACCAAAATATTTGCTTTATAAATAAAGCTTCTGTTCATGTTCAACTTGAAAGGTTGTGTGACTTTCATCAATAGAGGTGTATTTCTTTTCAACTGTTTTTCTAGTTTATAACTGTGTATAAAGCAAACACCATCGAGGCTGACATTATTTTCACTGTCGATACTCAGCAGAAGTGTTATGATCCACTCAGGTACACTTAGTGATAAACTCTGTGCTGGCCTTTCTTAAGAAGGTGAATTTCACCCTAGGGTGTCAAAGTGCTTTGCAGCCAGAAATAAATCAAGGTTTGAAAATGTCCTCTCCCTATCTTTGGTGAGAGCGAGATCTGGGGAGGTCACGCCTTACTCCCCAAAATGCAACTACTGCAGGTAGAAATGAGAACATCCAATTCCCTAAACGAAGTCTAGAATTGTGCCGATACAGGTCTCTGCAACTTGTCAGCTGTGCTTATTCCCTCCAATTTATCTGTCTTTGGGAATAAAATGTGCAGCTGCACATTTGGAAAGGAAGGATTTAGGCGGCATCTTATTCTGCATCACCAGCACAGTGCAGTCATAAGGGAGCGTCAGCTTTTCTTCCACTTAAGTCATGGTTAATTATCTGATGCCTCTTTTGTTTCCTGATCAGGTTTGCAGAGAAGTTAATTTAACTGAAAGCTGATGGCAGCGGTTCACTTCCTTGAATTCAATGCAAATGCTTACTACAGTGCTGGAGAAGATGATGGCCCCCAAAGTATAGTGCCCGATGCCCAAATGTCAGGAATAATTAGATCACATTAAGGATTAATTGCAAGCTAAATTGCACTTTCTCTGCACTAGGTTTCAAAAAGTGTGCCTACTCGGAGAAGCAAATTGAGCTTGTATAAGTTTAGAAACAGAGGGGCAAATTAATCCTTTTTAAGGGACGCGTACACAAATAATTCACAGCTAGACTGCAGCATTCCAGCCTTTTTATTTTATTTTTATTTCAGCCAGCGGCAGTGTTACTTTTTATGGCTCAGCTACACATTCCCAACAATACCAAGATTTACACTGGGAATATGGGTTCAACCTTTGGCGTTTTCAGATCACCGCAGGGAAGCTGCAGACAGTACAAAACGTCTTGCCTCCCTAGAGGGAAGCCTTCATGTCTGTCTTGTTTATTCCCAGATGATAAATGAATATTCAAATACTGTACAGGAATTCCTTGAGCTTTTGTCCACTTGGCTTTTCTTGTTGCTTCCCTTTTGGATTATTGATTTCCCTGGCAAACTGATGCCAACTTTTTATTGATACATACCTTTAAAAGGAATTAAGAGTTTGGGACATGGAAGGCAGGAGAATGGAGGCATGTCTCCATTGCTTTCATTTTCATTTAATACTGTGCAGTACAACAGTGAATAAGAGATACAGTCAATTGACAAGCAGCAGCACTGATTACCTTCTTATAAAATGTACTCACGAAATTGTGAGATACTCCAGATGCACCATTTACTTTGGTCTGGATTTTTGGGCAAGGTGAGATCACTAGCAACTGAAGGTATTTTGCTTATTTGCAAATGCGCTGGGAGTCAAGCAGCTTAAGCATTCCTATAGGTAGCAAGTCCACTGCCCCAGCATATTTTTGTTTTCAGCACACAGCTTTTTCCATCCCCTTCTAGCTGAAGAAGGAAGGAAGGAAGGAAGGAAGGAAGGAAGGAAGGAAGGAAGGAAGGAAGGAAGGAAGGAAGGAAGGAAGGAAGGAAGGAAGGAAGGAAGGAAGGAAGGAAGATTTTGAACACTTGCCTAACTTCTGCTACTCCTTTTATTTAATTAAGGAGTCTCATTTTCTGAAGACATGCATTTTTGCATCAAGAACTCTCCTCTTAACATTTAGCTTCTCTTGAAATCTGTTAATTTATTTTGTAGGTCCTGATATTATCTAACAATAAAACCATAAGAACCCTTGGGTTCTTCATTTGGTTTTAAAGGGGGTTGTTGTGTGTTTTATTGATTTCTGTATTTTGTTTATTGGTTCTGTTATTTGGTTGCTTTTAATTATGTGAGCCTCCCAGAGTCAGAAATGGGAGATGGGTGGCTATACAGACTGAGTAAATAAATAACAATGAACATTGTCAGAATAGGGATCCCCAGAGTATTTTGTAAATGGTCACGAAATAGTCACTTACAAAACTATGATTCCCATATCTGGACTGCAGAAATTCAAATGACTGTTCAATGGAATCAAAGAGTGAAATGTTTTTCTGTATTGCCTTGCTGCCAAAAGTTCCATTTACCAGAAAGCAAATTGATTCCAAATTGTCCATCATTACCTCTAGCTCCTAATATTCTTCTGCTGTGTCCATCTTAACTTTGATTTTTTTTTTCCTACATAGGTGTTGCACCGGGCTACAGATACGCACTGTTTTTGATTTGTAAGAATGGCCAGTTCGTCTGTTCTGTGGTCTAAAGCTTTCCTTAAAAATGCTATAGTAATATAAATAAAATGAAAACGTAAAATGGAGCAGAACCTCTGGCCTGCACTAAGGGACATTGGCACAGGACCATTCTGGCTTGTGGGCATCATATCACTCTGGATATAGTACCTGGAAAGGGCCAAGGTTAGGGGCACGTCAGGCATGGCATGAGTGATTTCTCTCCTCTTTGTCTCTTTCTCCGTGTGTATGTCTGTATGCTTCTTTTAAGCTGCAGGAGAGAGACAGATTGGGGCAATGGAAAGGGAGAGGAGATGTGAGGCAAATTACCCTGCTCCTGATATATTTTTTCTAACTGAAAATCACCCCCTGAGGCTTTTCCTTCTGAATATGCAAGTTGCACCTTAGGATTTAATAGTAGTTATTTGGGGCAGAGGGAATATTGAAAAGAAGAATGGCCCAGAGATGCTATCTCATGACCTAAATGAATATATAGCTGAAAAGAGTTGGAAAAGTTATAAAATGGAGGAAATGCCCTTCCCTAGGACCATATTTATGTATAGTTCCTTATAAGAAAAAAAATTGCAGGACTTACTATGTGTTTCTGGTAGTTCTGGAAATCCTTGGAATAGTCTTGCCAGATGCATGGGGGCTATCCTTTCTGGGGATCTGATTTCAAATTTTCCTGCTGATGGACAGAGCAGCCATACTGATTTGGCTTCCAATCTTCTTCAGAAGAAAAAATGCAGTTTGTGTGGGAAGCCAGTCAAAATGCACTCCAGATTAAAAAAGCAGACATATGCAAATGTGCTTCATAATAACATATTTGATTTTTTTATTAGGTCTGGCAACCTTAGAATGGACATTCATTAGATGCCAAACAAATCCTTTTTGCGTGCGGCACTTATAAGCATTTTCTAAACCCTCTCGTTCTTCTATAAGGCATTTTATTCCAATTAATCTAAATGGGTCCCCCTGGCTCTTGTTTGGGTTTCGTCTTCCTTAAAATGGATTTAAAGGAGATAGACTGAGTGTATCTAAATAATCATTGTCCCAGCTTCTTGTTCAGGCTTCCTGCCCCAAAATCTAGTGCATTGGAGAAGAAAAAGGAACAGCACCGAGTCAGACACACAGGCTACTTCACCATAGCCTCTATAGAACATGTGTAAGTCTCTAAAGACTGTTCTTGTTGATAGTTAAGGTCCATTATGATTGCTGGAGGTATTCTTTTCCCTCACACTGTTCTACTTAAATTGCTCCAAAGGGATTAGTGTTCTTCAAATTCCAGTTAGATCACCCACAGAGAATAAAGGAAGGAGTATCCACATCACTTGCCTCTGTGTGACATCTGAATACCAACTCCAGAAAATACATCTCTGATGCCTCTCCTCATTGCTTCTTTAGGTACATTTCTTTCTTCTGGTAACTACTTCTCTTGATAGGTCCTTCCTCTTCCATTGATATACAGGTAGCCTTCCATTTATGACCATTCCTTTAGCAACTGTTTGAAGTTATGACAGTGCTGGAAAAAATGACTTATGACCAGTCCTTGCACTTTTGACTGTCACAGTGTTCCTGCAGTCACATGATCAAGTTTCAGGCACTTGGCAACCAGCATGTATTTACAATGGTAGCAGCATCCCAGGTCACATGATTGCCATTTATGACTTCCCGGCTAGCTTCCAACAAGCGAAGACAACGGGGAAAGCCAGATTTGCTTAACGACAATATGATTCACTTAATGACCATGGTGATTCACTTAATGGCCACTGCACAAAAAGGTTGTGAGATTGGGCATGACTCACTTAACAACCACCTTGCTTAGTGACAGAAGTTCCAGTCCCAGTTGTGGTTGTAAGTCAAGGACTACCTGTATAATCTTATATAGGAATACAATTTTACATGAAGCTGCACTACCATCTATCAGATAATTACAGAGGTACATAGCCATGACTGGGTTTAAGTCAATGTCCTATCCTAGCCTAAAAGCTGCAAAACACAAATCATCCTAAAAGTTAAAGTATTTTACTGTTACCTCAATGGAACATTTCTTATTTTTTTTTTCCCAAAATAGGAATACTTCCGTAATTGTCTTGTCAAAATTGGAAATTCTAAGTTACAAAAGCTTATTTCTGAAGTATTAGAAATTCTCCATTCTTTGAGTTCATTTTGTGCAGAACAGTCTGAATATAGAGTTTGCTGTGGCTTTCAATTCTTCAGTTAACTCAAACCTTTTGTTCTTCTTTTCATTTCCTCATGAGCTGAAACCTCATAATTTTTTTTTGCACCGAACTACTGTGCATATGCAAATAAATGAGTAGTGTATTTTTAGATGTTTTATCCAATTTATATTATTCTGAAGTTTTGCTAACATGTTGAAGTGAATAAAACTTGTACCCATGCACATCTGCACACAGTAAGAGAAGTATCTTGTAACTATAAATATGATCAAATTATAATTGCCTTTGGAATATTTTATCAATACACTTTGATTGATTTGATTGATTACATGCCATCAAGTCACTGCTGACTCGATGGCATGTAATCAATAGCAACCACAGAGGTAGATTTTCTCCTTGACAATCTGTCTGCAAGAAAACAACAAGGCTTGGAGAGCACCAAGGACTCCACAATCTGTCCCTAACCTGATATTTAGGTCTTCCAACAGTACACTCATTGCCACTGTAACTGAGTCCAACCACCTTGCTGCCGATCATCCTCTTCTTCTCTTTCGCTCCACCTTTCCCAGCATTACAACCTTCTCCAGATTATCAACCTGGAGATTATCAATACATACTGAACTGATAATCTGTCAAAGTGACGAACCTGTGTCATTTCCAAAGACACTGTTTCCTACAACCTCAACAAGCATTGTCAGTGGTCCAAGTGACCATTGTTCTGGTCCCCCCAATTTCTAAAAGCCCACAGGTTTCTGACTGTTGCTGTCAATAAATTGAAGAAAGCAAAACTTCTTTTAAGCTACAGGAGAGTAGCTTATCTAAACCAATCCAATATTCAGGCTTTATTGTAAAATAAGGACATGGACAATAAAAAAATGCAGTGGGGTTTGGGAAACAGCTTGTTTCAATGTGTGAAAAATACTTAAAAATTACTTTCTGCTTTACGTCTAGTTGCAGAGAACTGAACATTAACCTTATGACTACGCATAGTTGTGAACACATGTATATAAATAGCTGTCAAATGGAAAATCTCACCCTACCTGATCAGCCGAATGGAATTTGGATTATTTATTTATTAGAAGTGCTTCTTTTCTGCCACTTCACGCATACGAGTCTAAGCAGTTTACAGCAACGTTGTTTGTTTGCTTGTTTAATTTCTATAGCCGCCCATCTCAACAAGTGACTCTGGGCGGCTTATACGGAATATCTGTGATGCATAAATAAATCACAATGTATCACAATTATATAACAACCTATGTTTGAATCTAATGTTCCTGGTACAGAGACTTGGTATTGCATGATTTCAGCGCAGATGTATTGCATTGCTGTTGGTAAGGATTGCCTGAGCTGGATTACTTTGCTACAATATCATTTTGAAACACGGCAGAAAAAAAAGTTATTTCTAGGCCCTGTTTTGACTTTGTTGGCACAAACAGATAATTACTGTATTTGTAGCAGATAGATTTGCAACCAACAATAATATTTTGTGCTAAACTGTTCTGTTGAAAGACTGTGGTTCAAGATAATGTCACTTCCCCTTAGGCCTCAGTTGCAGTCTAACCCGTTATAAATACTCTTATTATAACAATGACACATTTGGCCCTTAGACATGGCACTGTAAAGAATGTAGTTTATTTAAATAGTAGTTGTATGTTCTTCTTTATTCCGTACTTAGAGATGTGTTAAAGTGTAATGACTGTTTTTCCTCTCAAAATTACTGATGAGAACCATTGTCATTTGGAAGCAGATGGCTCTTCGAAAGAAATGTTAAATTGCTTATCTAAAAGCAGCGTGGCTCAATTTAAAATGAAGGTTTAGATGTTTTATTAGGCATACAGTGCAAATTGATATTAACCAGTGAAAAGGTTTTGACTGGGGGGAGGCAATAATACAAGATGAAAGAACTTCTGCACAATGTATTGTGTAAAAACTATTGCATGCCTCATTCTATCCAGCAATATAAATTCAGACAAAATGTAATTTAGCATGTTCAGTAGTGTACCTGAGGAGCAGTGAAAAGAAAAAGTTTGTATTAGTCTTTAAAATATTATTTCTCAGCAGTGGCAGTTGTCTGCTAACTTATACCTGTTTCTGGCTCTGCAGCCCCATGCTTACAAGTGAAATTTCACAGCATGAAGAATAAGAATTAAGACTTTTAGGCAAATTTTCTTATGAGGCCATGTATAATTCAGTAAGTAAAGTTTGGATATGGCTGATACATGCCATAGCTGTTGGCACAAATATCTAAGGACTAAATCATAAATTATATTCAGTTGTTAGGATCTGATTCTCCCTGCTACTCGCTCCAAATGGCCTATCAAAGTAGCCACTTTAACATATACAACAAGAGTTCAATTAGTATTGGAAGTCAATGTCAGTGAGCATCATTGCACTGCTCATGAAAGAGAGATCAGCAATCAAAAATAATATATTGCAAGATGCAACTCAAATTGTTTTAAGTGGCTGCAGCCATTAACTCGCTCTGTTGTAGGCAGGCTCTGTTTTAGGATCCATATAACTGAAATCACTGCTGCAAGTATTAGACTGGATTCAGTCAGAAGTCAGAATCTGATGATGACCTGGTAGCCTTATTCCTCTATCTTAGTAGCAGCAACTTTTGAGATTGCTTATTGATGGCCACCAATACCTATTGGCAAATACCCACTGTGTACTCTTTTCTATCTCCAACTGCCAAACATACAAGACACTGTATGTTTTGAATGGTATTGGACACATTGCAGCTCAGCAGCATACATCTTCATTGCTGCTGGTAGCACCCAGCTTCAGTGAAGGCCATGATGCTGCTTATCTTCTTGGACCACTATTGTCTAACAAAAACCATACATTGCTGAATTAATAGTCCCATGCCTTTGCCCTGCCTTGCAAAACCTCTTTATAGGTCCCTCTACTCCACTTAGGAGAATCTTAGTAACCTCTGGAGAAATCTTTCAAAACCTCTTGCTGCCCTTTTCATCACAATGTAACAAGAATGAATTTTCAGCAGAACTGAAATGATGTAAATTCATCCTGGAGAGTTCGTTCTAATATCTTTATTGGAGGGGGAAGAGGCCTTGAACATTTTTCCAAGCTTTCCAGTTATGTGGAATGGAAAGCGGTAGGACTTGATTTCCTGGTTTCATATGAGAGTTCTTTTGTGTTAAGAATGGTTTCCTCGGTGCACAATTATTGATTGCTTTAAATGTAAAACACAATCAAATATCTTGATAAAATGATTCTAGAGTTGTACTTAGGAGATTTTGCTGTGTGAACATTGAAAAATGGGAGTTGAGATACCAGTGTTGCTTTAAATCCTGAAATTAGATTCCAGAGCTAATAAATACAGTGATATTTCATTGCGTGCTAAGAGCAGATATATCCTACACAACTAGTTTATCATTGGAAAAAGAGTTCACACATAGAAAATGATTTCTTTCTTCACTGCTGTTTAAGGCTAAGCTGTAGTGAACAAGCATTCTGGGAAAACATTTGCTCTTCTCTCTGGGATGATCCTCTGATTTGACAGTTAAGTAGAGAAGATGCCTTTAAAATTAGGACTTTTCACCACATAGTGAAACAGGAAGCATTTCCCTTTTATTGGGACTACCAGATCTGGCCTGGAAAAATCTGGATGACCAAACGATGGCTGCAGAGAGATACAGACAACTCCAGTTTTTGCAACCCCAATATGCTTAGCCTAGTCTGTTAATTAGGATTCATCCTCATGGCTGAGCTAAAGTGTACGCTCACTCCAGTTTCAGGTTTCTCCTGGCTTATGCTAGAACTGGAAGTCAAGAATGCAGGTCTTGGGTATGGAAGCTTATTGCAGGAATTATAGAAGCTTTTAAGAAAGAATTCCAGTGATTTCCTAGAGTAAAGGGTAAGCCTTTTGTAAGTGAATTCAAAACTTCAACCTTGCACCTCTTTGTTCCTCCCATGCAGTCTATGGGTTTAAGCCTTCCCACTCCTGGATAGAACAAACACTTTCTACCTGTCCCTTGTTGTTCTGGTTTCATGCTGTTGGCTTCTGACCATGGCTGAACTACATCTCACAGTCAATTTCTGCCAAGCTGATGCCAGCCTCCAGAGGGGCACCTGACTGGACCATTGAAAGAATGGTCAGTGAAATGTGTTAGATTGTATCCACAGTAAAACCTTAATTGGAATAAGAAGGGAAACACTAACATTGGTATAGCTAATGATAATTTAAGCTTTTAGGATTGGATGAAGTCACTTTCATGAAGTCAGAACAGAAAAAATGGTTGTTCGGGCATGTTTGTGTCATTGTTAGAAGTGAAAATGAAGAAAAGGTCAACCTCACAATGTTGCCATCCTGTCTGATGATCATGATGTTATATTATGTACATGTTTTCTGGCTGGCTGTTTTTTTTTTCCTTAAGAAAGACAGATTATTTCTCAAAAGCAAAAGAAAACAGCAATAACAAACCTAACAATGGCACCCAACTTGTTTGGAAAACTGTGAGAGAGGCAGCTGCAAAATAAACCAAAATAATCTGGAAGAATTGTGAAATCTTCTCCCATTCACTGCCTCTGCCCCCATTTTTACTTCCCCATATTTTGGAAACAAATGGGACATGACTCCGTTAGTCATAGTAGAAAGTAAGTATTGGATCTACCTCAGTACAAACGGAGAAGGAAGACATACATGCACTGATGAACAAGCCTAACTAGTTTCACTATTCTTTTAATTAAATTGTTTTCTTTCAGTGAAATTGCCTCCCTTTTCTGTTCATATGTAATACTGTAATTTAATAGAGCTAATGAAAAGATGCCCCCCAAAAAACAGAACATTATAAGAAAAAATTCCAGAACAGGATGGAATATTGCAAAAGCTGAAACTTTGTCCTCCCTCCAAATATTGCAATTGGCTTTATTTATTTGTTTGTTTGTTTAATAACCCACCTTTATTATTTTTATGAATAACTCAAGGTGGTGAACATAAGAAATACTCCTTCCTCCTCCTATTTTCCCCACTACAACAACAACCCTGTGAGGTGGGTTGGGCTGAGAGAGAGTGACTGGCCCAAAGTCACCCAGCCGGCTTTCATGCCTAAGGCGGAAAGAATTTAACAGAATTTAATCTGTTCGATAGTTTTATGTCCAAAATAAAATAATTTGCCAAATGTCATTTCATATTTGCAGCTACCACAGACCTCCTTAGTTTGTTTATTTTATAACTCATGATTTCCAAACACATAAAATGACTGCTCTTAGACTTTTTATAGTATGATTTTAATATAAAATGACTGGGGTTTAGTCAAATGGAGGAATTCTAACCAGCTCATTAATGTAAGGTATCTAAAGAGTAAAGATGCAAATAGGTACATCAGTTCTGGATTATGTTAAGGAATAGAAAAATTGGGCTTTGTTTAATAAATATTTAAGCAGTTGCTTCATGAGAAGAAAGTAAGAAAATTATACACCAGTAAAACCCTTTTTTGTATGTTTCAACATGTAGACAGAAATTTTATTCTGAAAGAAATGATAAGTGTATCATTTTAATATTCCTGACTGCTAATAAATCATTATAAAAATAGAGCAGTGACAAGAAAAGACCATAAGGACATACTTCTTCAAGATGAGTGACCTGATGCAGGTAAGTTCTTGATTTTAGATGGTGGACTCGGTGCTATAATAGGAGTCTCTTTTATGGAGAGACATAACTGTGAAACAAACAGTTAACCAACCTTCCTTCCTTCCTTCCTTCCTTCCTTCCTTCCTTCCTTCCTTCCTTCCTTCCTTCCTTCCTTCCTTCCTTCCTTCCTTCCTTCCTTCCTTCCTTCCTTCCTTCCTTCCTTCCTTCCTTCCTTCCTTCCTTCCTTCCTTCCTTCCTTCCTTCCTTCCTTCCTGGGGTATCCACTGGCTGTTGTTATGAGTACGGATGGTGAGCAGGAAGGGGCCCCTATCCAGGGGGGAAAATTCATGCATAGTTTAGAGGCTTTGAACTGTCATTCAAAGAAACCCAGAACAGACCCGCCTTGAGTTTGGGGGTTTATCTGTCTGGGTTTTCCCACGCTCCTTCAGTTTGGTAGGATTTTCTGTCTATTATAGCAGTTTAATAAACACTAGAGACATTCTCCTCGCCTCAGCGTGGTCTTTGCTTAAGCCAGGACAGCTGTGGTTTAAAAATAAAAAGTTGAGATGGTGGCCATAATGGTGTAATTGAAGCTCCACCCACTTTTGTGTATGCTGCAAAAATACCACCATTGTGGCTGCCATCTTGAATTTATTTTTACCCTATCCTGTAGATTTCCTTCCTCCCTCTTCATAGCTAAGAATTTTATTTTGTTCAGACTATCTGAGTTCAATGTTACTAGTGCATATACAGAAAACCAGGACAACTGGTGTGTTGTGGATTTCCTATACAATGCCTCAACAATCATAACTTTAAAGCAACTCTTAGCATAGGATAAGCAGAGAGAACAACATGGTTTTTGTTGTGACTCAGACCCGAGATGGACTACTATCCAAAGTTCAGGTCTAGCTACCTTCATTCTAGTTTTGCTATCAGCTTTGAATAAGAAACATCTATCCTGTAGCTGTCACTGATTGTTTCATTGAGTTTCTATAAGGTTTAGGAGGAAATCCCATGGAGCATTTAAAAAACTTGAGTTCTGACACTTTTGATGAAAACAGAAATAACCTAGAACTAATCAGAAAGATACCAGTTTTGTTTGGTTGTTACCATATGCTGCAAATATAATTTGTAGCAAAAATGCTATCTGAGGTGGTCTGAAATTACACTGCCTTTTGTAACTACTTCATATTTTTAAATATAAGTCCTGTAATAATAAAACCTTCCCCTTTGATATGCCACTGTGTCTTATAGACCCGGATATAATCATATATCCTTAGAGTTCATGTGAATGTTCCTTCAAATTCAGGCTGCTCTGTTGCAGCCTGGTCTTCTTGCAGTTACATTTTTCATTTTGATAAATGCATCTTAGTATAGCTTTTCAGCTAAGAGAAATCTCACATTGGTTCATATCATGGAACAAGGAATATGCTTGGGGACAAAGATGAATGCCCGCTCTCAACAAAATGTCTAAAGTGTCAGGGACTATGATAGAAATTCTTTAAAAGCATAAGCATGTCTTCATTAAAATGCATCATCTGTATCAAAGATGTTATTTACATTGAGTGGGGAGATACAGTAGCAAAAACAAACCCAAGTAGAATAATATTTCAGTTCAAAAAAAACAGACACAAGACCAATGATATAACAATGTGGAAAGCTAGAATCTGATGGAAGCAAGATTGTTTATTATTTATAAGCATCAGATTCAAGCAAGCAACAGCCAAAAAAAAAAAAAAAAATCAAGCAAATAAGAAAGTGCCCATCATTTCTTGGCTGCAAAACAGAAGTGCTGTGTTCAAGAAGCTTGGTTCTGATATCATATCACAAACTAATGTGCATTTGGTCTTCTGAAAAAAGTGCAGGATCAAGTCATTTTTGTTGTTGTTGTTATATATTGACATTGCCATCTTCATACCATCCTCTAGCCATCACTGTAAGCCTTTCTTCATTATGGTTATTTTGGTACTACAGTGGTAGGATGACTCTAGAAGATACCATATGTCACTAGTGTAGAAATTACCACAGAATTACATCCTGAACATGATTGGATCAATTTTTGATCCAATAGCTCATGGTGTACAGCCAAAGACATTCCTTTGAAAGGTTTCCTATATATTTCAATAAAAGAGGAAATAGGTTCCACAGGTATGCCCCACTGTGAACATATAATTCCCCTAATTAATAGGGAGGTCCTTTCACATTAGAGTTCCATTAGATTGCCAGAAAAGGTGCCAACAATATTATCCTGAGGAACCCAAAGGCGTTTCTCAGTTTCTGTCACTTTTGGCTCTCAGTGTTTAGAAGTGACCTCATGTATAGGCAAGTCTGTAAATACTAGCTTCTGTAGCAACATATGAGAGCCAGCATGGCATAGCAGTGAAGGTGTTGGACTGAGGAGATGTCCAGCTTCAGCCCCAGAAGCACCCTGGGTGATTTTGAACCATCTCTCAGCTCTCCTGACCTTACAGGGTCATTGTGGTAGGTGGGGAGGAGGGAAGGGTTTGTACATTTTTTTGAGCTTCTGAAGAAAAGATGGGGTAGAAATCAAACAAATGTAAAGGGGCAATTTCATAAGACTGTATGTAATCTGTTTGTGCCACGGATGACTAGGGGACATTGTTGATGGAAAAAGAATGCCCCATATTTTTGCTGTTCTCATCCAAAGGAGAATGTGATTCAACTTTCTCACCAAATCTATATTACCTTGTTGCATTCCCACTGAAGTTTTCATTTCTTAGTGTGAAAAGTTGGCAGGCATACCAAGCTAGGTTGAGGTTCAAGATGGCATGAATAAGCCTGCAAATTCACACACTTGTTGGGGTTGTATGCCATAAAATAAATGTTTTTGTGTGGTGGAATGATACAGATTGTCAACCAAGACCAACCTGGGAATTTATGCTTGCAAGCCTTGTTCTAACCATGCTTAAAGAAAGGTATAATAAATCCAGGCACACAGCTTATTGTAATACTGAATATTTTAACTTCAGGATGTAAATATCTGTAAAATGGTAACATAATAGGAGTTTGTATCATTATAATGTTTCCTTTCTTTAGAAATGTGTCTGAGGTAATTAAAAGGGTGTGTATATTTATGCCTCTGTGTGTGAGTATGTGTGTGTAAATTAGCACACACATTGAATGAGAGAATGAAAACTCAAGGCTAATGCTATACAATTCATTTGCTTAAGGATGTTGAAAGTTAAGCAATTCATTTTGGTGTAAATAAAATGTTTATGAAATAAAGGCTTATTATGTTATACAGCAGAACTGCAAATAATAGAATCATATTAAAACTGTTTTCGTTACTTTTTAAACTACCGTTTTGGTTCATTTTATGTGTCATATTAGCAGTTCAAACAATTGGGGATTCACACCAATTTCCAATTTCCAGAATAGAATGCAGTTCTTTGAAAGCAGAATAAGTAGCCTCAAAATGAAAGTTCTATAGAAGATACAACATTTTTCAAGAAGCCAAAAAAGTGGGCCCTGAAACTTTTAACTCATTGTAGAATGCTCTAGTTATCAGTCCACCTTGAATAAGTGTTAGATTCAGAACTGAAAGCAATGTAGATTTCACCAAATTCTGAAAGGTGTTAATTAGACAAGATCATCACATGAAAGAACATCTTCAATTATCATTAAAATTATTTCACTGAAAGTTTCTGTAGGGGCATGCTGGAGGAATGCAGGAACAAAGGAAGCTGTCAGATGGTTGATGTAAACAGGCCATGCAAATAGTTTGCCTATTCCCCAGGAAATCTTCCTAACAATGATATTGAGAAATCAGAGTGGCTGTGGGCTTAAGCCCAGCATTAACTATAGTTGGGGACTAACCTGCTCATAGAGTAACAGCTGATTAACTTTATCTGCCCATCTTCTTTGCAGCTGATGCAGCTATCTCTGTCACCTCTGCATAGTTTGTTGTTCACAAGTTCTTGATTTCCCCACCCCTGGTGAAAAACGCAGTGGCCTGATTGAGGTTGGCTCTGTTTTGCAGTCACTCTATCATTCCACCATATCTTCTCTTATGTCAGGCAGATCAGTTGCAATCAGGAGATACTGGAGAATATAGGTCTGCGACCAGGCAACACATTGGACTGTGATTTGCATAAGTTAGCCTAAAGGCAGCCATGGATTTGCTGCCTTAAGATAGCATTGGGCAACTTGACAAACCTAACTACAACTGCCCTGTAGCCAGACAGAGGCAGAGCCTGGAATATATGGTTTCTGTGAAAGAATGTGAGGGTTACCTTGGAAGATGGCAGGAAGAGATGCCACTAGGGAATGATCAGATAAAAGAGAAAGGAGCCCTCAACAGATTAACAGCCACAGAAAGAAACTTAGGAAGAGCCTGCCCTAATTACTCAGGCTGTAAATAGGGAGGGTAGGAGGTTTGTACTTTCAGACTTGCAAGGTTCTGTTAATGTTGCCTCACAATACAGCAAAATTAGCTCATCCCCTTGTGTTTTCTGTCTGGTTTATCTGGAATGGCTGACAGTTTCCTGTCTGAAGGACTCTCTCCATTCTTGAATGTATTAATGGATAAATAAGTAATTTCTAAAGACTGGTGGATGGGTTTTAACAGGGGCATGAAATAATCTTCTTGATGTCTTGCAAGCAGGTATGAGGTATTCTACATCTCCAATCTGGGAGTGCCATTGCTCTGACTCCCTTTTCCTTAACCCACAAAAGTTATATTTTTATAATATTTTTATATATATTGAGTCAAGGAAAAAAAAGGCAGTGGCGTGTGGTTTGCAAACTCCAGCAGGACATCTTGCACTGCCAAGGATGGGAAACTGATGCTGCTTTCCTTTTCTCTACATCTACCATTGCATTCCACCTCCCTCTCTCAATGCCCTGCCCACCTGCCCACCATGAGTCTAGGGCTAGGGAAAGGGGAAGCTGGAAGAGGAGTTTTCTTTTTAAGCTAATTTAAACTTCTTGCTAAAACTCAAGTGAAGTGTTGGATTGACACCAGGATTATCTAATCACAATCATATAAATCAGTGTTTCTCAACCTTGGCAGCTTGAAGATGTGTGGACTTCAACTCCTAGAATTCTGGGAGTTGAAGTCCACATATCTTCAAGTTGCCAAGGCTGAGAAACACTGGTATAAATCTATACAAGCAGAAAAGAAATAACTCCTTAGCTCATAAAGATGATAGTATAGTTGTCTCAATTGTGTTAAATGCAGTGTCATCTACAGGAGCTCAGTACCTTCATCAGAATGATGGAAGCAGCATTACATCACAAGCTTTGCCCTTTTGGGCATGCATGGAACATCACAATGTACATAGAAAAGAGGTGGGGATTGCATAATGGCATAGTGATACTGTTGACATCAGTCTGACTTCAGCACACACATAGACACCCTTTCTCCCTTAGTAGATGTTGCTGGCAGTGGCACCCATGTGAGAGTGGGGGGTGGGGGTGGGGTGCAAAAAAGTCACAATGGTGGTTGTGGTAGTATATTTGAAGTCCCACCTCTTCTGTACATGTATCTGTGGCAGACAAAGAGACAGGGCTTTGTGATGCCACATGCTACCATGTTGACATTTTTCATGCCCCCTGAAGATGCTGCTAAGCCGCAGTAAGGAACTGAGTAAAAAAGAATGAATGGACTAGAATTAACACAGAAGACCAATCTCTGTGTTATCCTCAACTATCTATCTGGGTTGTTCTTTTAGTACTCTACATTCAAAAAGTACATTTTACAAGACTTTTAGTACTCTCCATTCAAAAAGTACATTTTACAAGGCTTTTGTGATTTATTTCAGCAATTACACACAAACAAAAGCCGCTTTCCAGTGAAAAGCATATGAGAAAATCCTTCATTTTTTAAAAAAAACTGGCAAATAAAAAATGAAAGACGTTTGAACTTTGGATGTTGCTTTTATATCATCCAGGATTCTTGCTGAACATTCAGGACATAATAATGAGCAGTATTGTGAATATCTGAGCTTCTTGAACATTTTTGCTGCACTTATACTTTTACGCAGGCCAGGAGAGCACAAGATTTTATTCTTGGTATTGTTCTTTTAAATCACTAATAAGTTTGTTCCTCAAAAAATTAGAATTTTTTTCCTGTGATGTCTGGAAGCAATTCCAGCATATCTGTGCAATGTTATCCAGCAATTTTTCATGCTTGATTGAACTAATAAAAGCTGCACCTTTGTGGCTCCAGGACAGCATTTTAGGCTCCATAAGGTGGTTAGCGTCTCACTCCAAGTTTCAAGGTAGGGCTCCATGCCAACATATGTTTATTCCTTCTATTTCCCTGCTTCTGGGGCTGTCTATTTCCAAAGCTGGAAAATTTAAACTCAGAAAGTCCAAAAACTGGATGTAAAAATGTTGATTCTTGCAAATTATCCAGTACTGTGCATAATGAACATTTTAACCAAATTATTGACAGTGTTTGATTAGCTGGGTGGGAATAGGACTGATTAAGAATATGGAACCTTGTTAGCCCTCTGGCATGTGCTTGAAACCAGACAATTCCTTACACCGCCTCTTGAAGGAAGTAAAATTTCCTTCAAGTCCAGTTCCACCGCTAGGGATTTCATGAACACGTGCATGTACTTTTTTGACAAGAATATAGAAATAATTTGCCACTTTTTTTTTACATCCTAGCCTAGACTACAGCTGTGGTATTTCCTAATGGTGTCCCACCCATGTATTAACTGCAATGAATCCTGTTTTTTGAGTTCAACCAATGTTGGCTAGATGATGTCACTTAACTGCTTAGTTTCACTGAATTCGCATGTGTTCCTTAGAATGGCAAGGAATGATTTAAAAAAAAAAAAAACAGATCCCAAAGAGCCTGTCAGTCCTGACAATCCATAACTGGAAGGCTTTAGGAACATCCGAGGACTTTATCATTGGAATATTCAGACAAACATGAAGAATTGTTCTATGATTTGCCAGCCTCTTCACCATCATATAAATATGGTGCTATTGAATTAAAATTGATTTGATATGATGATTAAAGGGTGGAGAAAATTATCAATTTCAGCTTCTCTCCAATTTTTATTTTTCCAGGCTTATCTGCAATTCTCTCTGTTTCCACCCTGCTTATCAGCACAAAAGCTCCCTCATATATTTTTGTTTGCATTTTGTGGACCCTTGAAAGGAGTGAATACTGATCAGATCCTGGATCACCACCATCTCTCACCACACTTACCACTGTGAGGCAAAAAAACAAAACAACCACAACCAAGCATTCTTTTTTCTCCCTTACAAATCCTGTATTCTTTGCTAACACTTATCCTTTTGAAACCTGAAGAGCATGTTCCTGGATATGGAATAGCACAAACTGAAACACTGTCAATAATTTGGTTAAAATGTTCATTATGCACAGCACTGGATAATTTGCAAGAATCAACAGAGAGATGAAAGCTCTGTTTTGATTTTTGTCACGGAAATAATAGCTGGTGTGCCTGGATGGCGCTTCCCTTATATCTGTGTATATTAGTAGCTGCTTTTGAATCTTCATTCACTGCCTGCCTGGGGGGCTTAGTTCATGCATAATGCTCTGTTTCTGGATTAGGAGAAATTTATCCTTTCATCACAGAGAAATATTATGCTCTGAAGTGCATCAGCCCTAATGAAGATGTCCAAGAAGCACAAAATAGTGCATTCTGCTAGTAATTGTAGCTGCTTGAAGTGTCATAATGAGTAAATCTAAGATCATGATATTAAAAGTAGAAATCACATACAGTATACATGATGGTGATATTCCATTAATATGTGTAAATTTTTGGCCAAGCACATCTCTACAAAAGGCTTGTGTTGCCGATTAATACCCAAAATATTCTAGTAGGCTACAAAACCCCTTGTTTACAAGGATGAATATATGCAGATTTTTGTTTTCATATGTTCTGACACATTTTAATTGCTTTAGTATTGAGGAAAATAATACATCAGAATAAATGCCGAACCTAAGAACCTTTCTTTTTTCTATTCATAGAAGAATAAAACTAATTTAAATGAGCCAAGAAGTCTGATTATCTACAGAAAGAACTTTAAAATATCATCTAACATTTCCCAAATTTCTGTTTCTCAAGAAATGTAAGAATTTTTAATGTATTTAGCTTAAAATGCCTTCTTTTCCTTGAGTCTACTTTTCAGCCTCCACACAAAGCATCCTATTAGCACATCAGGTCTTTGCAATGTAAAATTCCTGGGAGGTACTTCACACCTTGATGTGTTGTCATTTTAATCCATAACCCAACAATTTCAATTGAAGGTGCTGAAAGAAAACTAAGATTTAGAGAGAAATGGAGAAAAGAAGAAACCAACTTGGGGCCACATAATTGGTGAAGAAAGAAAAGCTACCTTTTCTTGTCATTAAGAAAACTGCACCATTTACAGATTATGACTACCGCTGTACCATAAAAATTAAGAACATGGGCATGGCAATCATTGTGAGCAGGAAAGTGAAGAACCAAGATGGGTAACTTGCTTTTTCTAATTCCATCAAGGACATGCTGGCAGGATGACAAAGAGGCAGATGTGGCTTCCCTTTCAAACCTGGACATTTTCAGTTCTTATCTTTTTAAAACTTTCTTTCGTACTGCTTCCTAATATGATGGTCCAGAAATGAACTGCAAGAAAGCTTTGCATGCTTAGCATTCCCTGGTCTGTTTACAGAATATTTCCTTGGTGTGCTTTTCAGTGTTGATGCTCTGACACAACATAAGCACTGGATCTGGATCTTTCCAGAACCTCATAGAAGAAATTAGCATGATCCATCATCTCCTGCAAGAACAGATACTTTTGAAAATAATGCAGTGATTATTAGCAGCTAGCATGGACTTGTCAAGAACAGCTTTTTCCAGATTAATCTTGCTTCTTTCTTTCTTTCTTTCTTTCTTTCTTTCTTTCTTTCTTTCTTTCTTTCTTTCTTTCTTTCTTTCTTTCTTTCTTTATCTAATATAACCCCGCCCATCTCCTCCCATCGGATGACTCTTGATAGGGAACTTCATAGATTGCAACTATGCTGTGGACATAAAACACAGCACTTTCAGCAAAACATTTGTACCCATGGTATTCCATGAGTAAGCTACTTAAGGCAGTAGTGTTCATAGATTTATTTGTTATGCACTTAGAACTAAGCATACAGATAGAATTGAAAAATGATGTTATAATGTATATAAATATATCAATAACATTATATATATATATATATATATATATATATATATATATACACATACATACATACATACATACACACACACACATACACACACACACATACACACACACCTCTAAGCCACAAATTGCATGATAATAACCTCTATACAAGGGATGCGGTGGCGCTGCGGGTTAAACCACTGAGCTGCTGAGCTTGCTGATTGGAAGGTTGGTGGTTCGAATCCGCATGACAGGGTGAGCTCCTGTTGCTAGTCCCAGCTCCTGCCAACCTAGCAGTTCGAAAACACGCAAATATGAGTAGATTAATAGGTACCACTTTGGCGGGCAGGTAACGGCGTTCCGTCTAGTCATGCTGGCCACATGACCACGGAAGTCTCTACGGACAAACGCCGGCTCTTTGGCTTTGAAACAGAGATGAGCACCGGCCCCTAGAGTTGGACATGACTGGACTTAATGTCAAGGGAAACCTTTACCTTTACCTTAACCTCTATACACTCAAAGTAATTGGAAACTATTTATTTCTTTTAAAGCAACTTCACAGGAGTTATCTTTTGTTATGACTTGCAATAGCCAGGATAGCCAAAATAAATCTGTTTCCCATGAAAACCTGTTTATTTTTTATAGTTAATTCCAGAATCTTATAGTAAAAGTAAATATTCCAAATTTATCTGAACCCTTAATCTGTTTATAACTTTCTTAGATCAAAATCTTATTTAACTTTTTGCTGCTTATTTCAAATTCTTTTGGTTCTTAAGCTTGTAATTAATTTTTCTTTTCTTCAGAGTTGAAGATAAACTCACCCAGTGAAGACTTTTCAAACTTCTCATTCCAAAGGTCTCTAATAGCTTTAAGATGGTTAGTAGGCAATTTCTGAAAGTGATTAGAAAGTGAGGTTTGTGAACTTAGCGTCCTTTAAAAGGCTCCACCGCAGTTGCAAGCAAGATGGCTGTTCCTGTCATCTTTCGGTACTCAAACCTGTGGAAAACTGCTGTCCTGCAGTCTCCTCGTGTGGAGTAGCCATCCAGAACATATGTGGGCAATCTCCCATCCTCTCCTTATTTGGAGAAGTTCCAAGGAACCGGTCTACTCACCAGTTCCTTGGTCTTTGCCACAGTCATTGGCTCTGCTTTTGCAGAGCTGTCTTCAGTTCACCACACTTCCCCCGCAAGTCCAGCACAAGTTAAGTTTTCTAATGTTTTTTTTTCAGTTACTTTCACAAAAAATACACTTCTCTGAGAATTAACCCCATGGAATAATCAGGGACATGTTTCTGATGGACAGTGAATAGAATTGTTCTGCATATTAATTGCTGGCCTACTGAAGAAGATTTGGTGTTTTGCAATCTGGACATATATTATGTTGCAGAATTAAATTAAGTTCTGATCCAACTTGTCTTCCAAGATTATGTGTGATGCATAATGTACTGTTTCATCTGCATGCAGTATAGATAAAGACCATTTAATATGGTTTCTATTAGATTATCAGTTCCCAGTTTACTTGAGGAGCTGTACTACCATTTCAGATGATTCAAATGTATTACCACATCGTGGTTTCATTTTTTTTTTTTTTTGCCACTGTCCATCTACTATCTAAGGTTAGGAAGTAGTACTGTGATTGGTATGTTATAAATATAATCCTCCCTTCACCTGTTACTGAATCTTCATGTGAACAGGGGTTACCGAAATTGATAATTATATAGTACTATCTTTTAGCTCTATAAGGGTTAATAAGCAAAAAGCTGTGTTTTTGCAGAATTATTTTTCAATGAATTCCTTCAAATACAGTAGGTTTTTTCTTCTTCTTAATTTTGGGTTCACTGAATATTTTTTTTTAGTGAGAATTGTTTTATATTCAGATAAATGTATTATATCTCATGGTGCATCTTTGAATTTATGTATTTTTAATAAATAGTCAACACTAAGAATTGTTAGTGTCAAGATGCAATCTATATCAGTGTTAGCTTGTTTAGAGTCCCATCTCTTTCCCTCTCTCTTTTTTTTTTTTTCATTGCTCCTAAAGAATGAATAAATAAGCATTGGTTTAACATGGCATCTGGAACATGCCTTTTCTGAAACAACTGAGAAACACCATCATTAATTCATGAAAATGATTCCTCTACTTTATTTACAGAAATTTAGAAACATGGAAAGAGTATTTCAAAACTATTTTAAATTATTTTTAAAATACCCTGCAATTTTTAAAACATTTAAATTCTGAAGGAGAATTTAACTTCCAGCTGTTCCAATAAACAATTGTTAACACTTTACTCTGCAGAATTCTGTAAGATCCCAGAAACTGCTTCTATTGCAGTAAAGAACTCTATGGGTGTGGCTGGAACCAGTGAGAAAAAATGAAAAAACAGATTGAGGTATTTTTACTAAATGATCAATACCCAGGGGTTTCAAAGGCAGTAACATTTTTTTATTTATAGCCTTAGCTTAGAGCAACCATTTGGTGCCTTCAATGACTTGTTAATTTTATAGGGTTTCTTCCTTTTACATATGTATGCATTGTTACATATGTATGTATTAATGGTGTGCTGTATTTTTAAAATATGTGACAGGTCTTGGACAGTAAAGAAATAAATGAATAAATGAACAGAGGCATATCCTCCTGATTTCTGTCAAAAAATGAAAAGCTTAAAAGGGCAAGAACTCCTGACATGATTGAACACTAAACGACAAAAAAAATAATAAAATAAAATAAAAATGAGTATCTATGTCATAGAAATGTGCAGGGCCATGAATTATGTGGCAAACCAAAATGCACTAATGAGAAAATGGAAAGCTAGCACCAACTAAAATCAAAGGTCAAATGCTAAGGCTATATTACTGCTATATGCATAATCTTCTAATACCCAGCCTCATTTATTTCTGTACCTTACCTTGTAGTCTCTGAAACCCATTAATATGTTTAATTCTGAACTTTACCACCATGTCTCTCATGATTTTTTTTTACAATAGCATGAGTCCCTGGAGAATCTCGTTTTAGAGTGAATAGATTCTTCTGCAATCTTAAACACTTTTGCTTCTTTGTTAAACATTTTTTGCTCTAAGAAACCAATTTTTTGTTCTTATTTATTTTCTTTGGGTTTGGTCCATTGCATGAATCCTGGTCTACCTTGGGTGACCTTCCTCTTTCTGGACTATCAGTCTTGTTCAGTTGCTGCCTCAAACTAGCTGCCTGTGCATAGGGGTCCATTAAGCAAGAAAAGCCCATTTATACTGCTATCACGGAGGGTTGCCTTTGATTAATTGCCCTTTTAGTCAAACAATAAAGAGGCTAAAGATTCCAGTTGTTTCATAGCAAAAATCCCCAAAATCTTCAGTTAAGATGATTCAAGCTTTGCAGCATGTTGCATTTTTTTCAAAGAATATGTGAAAGTCTCTAGATCACAAGAATCCTGCTTTTATCATTTTCTTCCAAAACCAGCTCACATGCAGGCCGTACCAGTAAAGGTGCTTTGCTGCTGCTGTTGCTGTTGTTTCCAAGCCATCTTCTGCTTACTTGTGCTAATTTTCTTTAGGAGCTAATAGGTATTCAAAAGAAGTTGTAGACCTTTAACACAGCTGAACTTGTTTTTATAAAAAGTGTTATAAGTCAAGCAATTAACTTACATGCTTCTAAGACTGAAACTCTTGACTTGTACTTGAAGATTCATTTGTTAGCTTCACATGGTGGTTCTAAGGATCACTTTCCTTTCTCAGCTTGACAGTCCTCAGATGTGTTGAGATTTCAATTCCCAGAATTATGAAAAGCCATGTAGATAATTACTAATTTCACAGAGATTTGTACTGGTGCCCATATATCATTTGAAATATATATGGGAAGTAGCTTTTAGAAAGACTTTCACTGGGACTTTTGCTCTTTATGATAGATCTAATGAACGAATGAGTATGGCATGTTATTTTAAAGTATGCTTTAATTCATCTACTGAAGCCAGTTCAGATGAAAAGATAGCATAGTACCATTTTTTGTTGTCCATATTATTGGAGTTGATGCATAGTTCAAAATCTGCTTTGGAAACTTTGTGTATCATCTAGAGCAGATGTGGGGACTGCATGGCTGAAGAAAAAGGAATAGGAGGAACAGGACCCAAAATACATAGAAGTCCACTCATACAATGTTGTATGTTGCCATTGTGTCTTAAGTTGTCCTGAAGTAGGGTTGGCACTATCTTTACACAAAATGAGGCAGCCATGCTAGGAAGGAAATGCTTGCAGTATAGGGGAGGCAAAATCAAGATGATGAAGGATAAAGCTAGGGTGAGTCATAGCCTGCCTTCAATTCTCTAAACTAATTCTTATCAGGCAGAAAATTAACAAAACCACTTTTTTCTCACGAAAAAACAGAACCATCTTATGTTACCTTTTGACTGAACTCCATCATGGGCATCCACAGGGGTGGTCAAAAAAGTCAAGATGGTGTGATCAAACCCATTCCACTTTTTTAGATGCATGGGATGACACACATTAAAAGGTGGCAGGGATTCAGTCACACAGTCACACCTGCCATCCTGACTGTTTTGGTCCCCCCTGCCCCCCAGGATAACTCTGAACTCAATGCTATAATTGTCTTCCTGGAAAAAAAAAAAAGGTAAATACCACTATCATTTAATTATAAAAAGTTTTAATTTTGTCAGTTGTGGTTTCTGTATGGCATTTTAGTTTTCCTTTGCCTTCCAGAGTGGTTTTCTATCCCTTTTGTCCTCTGGTTCTCCCTCTAATCATGCTGTTCAAATTTCCCTATCATTTCCCTGATTGATTTCTCTTCAAAACTTGCTTTCTTAGATTTCTGTTGGATCATCTATCAGTTCTGCTCCTCAATGGAAGCACTGGTCCAAGCAAATAGATTCCTGTCCCAGAGATTAGGAATGACTTAGTATGAGTGATGGATCATTCAGAGTGTCTAGCTGCTCTGTGAAAATCAGGAACATAAGCTAGTCACTGGTGGAAGAAGAAAATTCCAAATGTTTCTAAGACTTCTTCCGAGTTACATAGCAAATCAATGGAACTATGCGGCAAATCTTCGGCTGAATTCCCTGATTTAATTAGGTATGATTTCTTCAAAGTGCTGCTTAGCATTTTTAGGTTCTGGGGAAATAACTAACTAACCTATATGCCTTTTTTCATAGTCATCAACGTAATTTTCTTGAAAATGTATAATGCTTTGTACTGGATTTATGTAAGTGCCACTTGAAATTTCCCAAGTCAATGCCTTTTCTATCATTCTTGCTCTCTGTTTGAGAAGTGTAATGTATATGGAAATTGGGGGGGGGGGGCAGGGGTAGGAAGGGAAATAATTTTGTTCAGAGGAAAACAACTTATGAATAGATACATTATTTAATATTGTATCAATCAATATAAAAAAATCAAATATTTAAATCATGTTTTCAGTATTGTCTCAAAGGAAAAAGTAGACTGATATTTGAAATAAAACTGATTGCAATTTTCTCAAGGTCTGCTGTCCAATATAACATTCTATTGTGTCAAAAGAGTGCCAGTTTTCCAAATGAAGCCAATAGAATTTACCTTCATACCTGATTTTTCTAAATGTATAACCAGTTCTGTTCCTAAAGAAAGTAGATCAATTGTTCTTTCCTTTAAAAGAAAAGGAAAACAGCACACACTGTCAACTTCACACATATTTTACAGCAGTGTGAAATTTCTGGGGACCATTATTTATTCAAGTTTGGTTCCCTTTGGAGAGAGGAGCCTGGAGGTTTATGGAATTGTACGGAATTTACTTTTACTTACAAGTAGATAAGCTGACTATAAATGAAGGTACAGCTTAATAATAATCAGCCAAAGTGTCCAAACCATTACATTAACATAGATACCATTCCCTCTCTCTCTCTTTCTCCCTCTCTCTCTCTCCTATACCTATTTTTCTTTTCAGAAATAATATGCACCTCATTCCCTGGTTACAAGAGGACTTTATATGAATGATATTTTCTGCCCATCATTTATCCTTTTATGGGCAATTCTACCCTGCAGTCTAGGCTTCTTGTCTACTTTGCTTCTCTTGGCTGTTTCTTAAGCCAACCTCAGAAAGAAAGAAATTTCAGTCTAGATGGCAGTGGGTTGACAACAGGGCCAAGCTAGTGTTCAGTCTGGATTATGGCCAGCACAAGACTTCATTGGTCCTTCCCACTGGGTTGCTGGAGCCAGTTTGCACTGGCTTACCAGAGCTGAGGGTTAACTTTTCTGGAATTTTGCAAGCCAATTGACAGCAGAGGTGAGCGTCAACACTAGCGTACCAATCAGCAGTTCCACAGGCTAGCAGTGTGGCAGCAGTAATGGAGCTGGCAGGGCATGTTCTTAAACATTTAGGAGATCACCACTGGTCCTTCCTGTGTTTCTTGCTCTTCCTATCCACACAGACTGAGAAAGCCTTACAGGGTGGTTCCTGTGGAGAATGTCTACCAATGATTGTCTTATTTTTTAGGAGTTCTTCTTTCCTTACTAATCTCTGTGCCTTTCTTTGGCTTTCCCAGATGTTGGCACACGTAGATCCCTTCACTGTTACTGCCCACATTATCTCATTTGACAATAAAGTATACCTTTTGTATCTTTTTCTTTTTTTCTCTTTGGCACCCTTGCTGCTCTGGTAAGCAAAGCAATAGTGGAACAGGTTGTTGTTGTTTTGCTCATACATTCCTCTGTATGACCATGGAAATGTCATATCAAGGAAAAACTAACAGCTCAAATTCAGAGAAACAGTAAGTATAGATGTTACTACCCTGCAAGTTAAAGATGTATAAAAATTAGGAAAGGGAAAGGAAGATTTGCAGTACTGTGAGAAAGCAAGGGGAACATGCTTTACCCAGCCTGGTCAGAAACAGAAACATAGCCCACTGGGAGTTGTGAGGGGTGAATGCAGCATGAACCTCTAGAGCTGAGGATGGTTCACTGACTTAATGAGCCATCACTGGATCAACTTCAGGATTATAGAATTTACGACCAGCAGAGAACATATCAGCCAGGCAGGCCAAGATGAAATAGCTGCTCAGGGAAATGAACAGCCACTGGAGGTGATGGGGTATGAAGGCCCTACAGCTAATCAGAGCTGGGGCTGCTCCTAGAATGGAATGAAGTACTGGAGATCATCTGATCTGAAGGGCTTAAATTGCTTGGGTTGGTTAACAGCAGTTTTGACTCAAAACCAGGAAGCAAGCACATTTGAAATGGGTTGGAACTGGGAGTAGGATGATGTCAACTATTCCTGCACTCAGGAGGCAGTGGGTGGCCTGTATGTATGTATGTATGTATGTATGTATTTATTCATTTATTTATTTCTCACTCACTCACTCACTCACTCAAATTTGTCACCACCCATCTCCTCCCACTAGAGGGACTCTGGGAAGTTTACAACAATAATCAATAAAACAATAACTATACAATAAAATTACAATATATAAAAATAGAATATCTAAAAATACAGTTACAATAATTATAGATAAAAATAGAATCCAAATGGCAGATGATAACTCAGTCCTTGTATGCAACGAACACTCTAGGGTACTAGCCATCCCCAAACATGATGACTCTCCTCCCCACCCCATGCCAGGTGGCAGAGCCAGGTGTTCAAATTCCTCCAGAAGGCCAGGAACAATGCGGCTAACCTCACCTCCAGGGGCAAGATGTTCCAGAGTGCGGGAGGTACTGCAGAGAAGGCCCACCTCCTGGCTCCCACCAGACAGAATTCTCTTACTGATGTGGTCTGCAACATGCCCTCTCTGCATGACCAGGTAGGATGGGTTGACATAAGGGGAAGAGGCGGTCCCTCAGGTAGCCTGGCCCCATACCATGTAGGGCTTTAAAGGTGATAATGAACACATTGAATTGGACCGAGAAGCAAACTGGTACCCAGTGCAGCTCGCGGAGCAAAGTTGTTACATGTGGCCTTCTAGGGGCACCAAAGATCACCCACACAACTGCATTCTGGACCAGCTGTAGCTTCCAGATACTCTTCAAGTGTAGCCCCATGTAGAGCACATTGCAATAGTCTATATGGGAGATAACAAGGGCATGAGTGACTATTTGAAGGGCTTCCTGATCCAGGAAGGGGCATAACTGATGCACAATACATTGTATTGGCAATGGGCCAAGCAGGAAGAGAACCAGTTTGGCCTAGTGGTTAAGGCAACGGGTTAGAAACTGGGAGACTGGGAGTTCTAGTCCCACCTTAGGCATGAAACCCAGCTGGGTGACCTTGGGCCAGTCACTCTCTCTCAGCCCAACTCACCTCACAGGGTTGTTTGTTTGTTTGTTTATTTGATTTCTATAGCTGCCCTTCTCAGCAAGTGACTCAGAGCAGCTGAGGCTATGGGGAAAAGAGGAGGAAGAAGCGGCTGTTGTGGTGGGGGAAAAGAGGAGGAAGGAGTATGTGGTATGTTTGCCGGCTTAGTTAGTTATAAAAAAATTAATAAAGGTGGGATAGAAATAAATAAATGTATGTATGTATATTTCCTTAGTTCCCATGAAGAGATAATTGGGACATCATGCTTAAGCAGCATGCCCTTGTATTCTTTTTTTGTACAAATTTTATTAAAAGTTTTACAGAGAAAATAAAAAATTAACACAAACTAATACAGAATAAAGAAACAAAGAAAGGAAAAGAAAGGAAAAGGAAAAGACAAAAATACAGAAAGAAAAGATAAAAAAGAAATAGAAAGAAGAAGCTTCCGATTTCCCTTGCAGGAAATACAGATATGATTACAAAGTTATCTCTTACTCCATAATTACAAAAAATCCTCACTTTTTTCTATTATCTATTTTTTTTTCTAATCATCAAAACCACAAGTCATAAGTGCATTTTGTCCCGCTTCATGAAAAAAAAAAAAAAGTCTATAAGGGGTTTCCAGTCAGCCAAAAATGTAGAATATTGTCTTTTCTCTAATCAAGGAAGTCCGTTTACCCATTTCTGCAAGTTCCATCATCTTCACCAACCACTCTTCCATTGTGGGTAACACTGAACCTTTCCACTTTTGAGCATATAGGAATCTTGCTGCAGTTGTCATATATAAAAATAGAGTTCCATGTTTTTTTCTAGCTGTCTCTCCATTAATCCCAAAAGAAAAGTCTCTGGTTTCAATTGTACATTAGTCTTTAAAACCTTCTGAATTAGTGTATTTATTTGTATCAAAAAATTTTTGGCTTTTTTACACATCCACCAAACATGAAGAAATGTCCCTTCATGTTGTTCACATTTCCAGCAAAGATTCAAAGTACATTTATACATTCTAGACAATTTCTCTGGTGAAAAATACCAATAGTACATCATTTTATAAAAATTCTGTTTAAGACATATTATAAATTTCAATCCTTTCAACCACATATTTTCCCATTGGTCCATTTGTATATTGTAACCAACATTTTTAGCCCATTTTACCATGCATTCTTTCACTTCTTCTGTCTCATATCTCAACAAAAATGTATACATTTTAGCAATAACATGTTCATTATTTGTACATAATTCTATTTCAAACTCAGTCTTGCATTTTTCAAAACCATAAAATCTTTTATCCACTTTAAACCTTTCTGATAATTGTACACAGGGAAACCATTGACAAGAATATCCTTCTGTTATCAACTCTTCTCTTGATTTTATTTTACAATCCCCTTGAGAAAATTCTAGTATATCATGATAAGTTAACCATTTATGATTACTTATCATTTCTCTATACAATGCTTCTTGTGCTGAGAGCCACAAATTTGTTTTCTGGCATATCCTAGATTTATATTTATTCCGTACTCCAAAAATCTTCTGGCAGCATGCCCTTGTAAAATATAAGACTTTAGACAGTTACTGCTTCTTAGCCTGTGATCCTGATAGCATATTCACAGCAATCTGATAGAAACCCCATAAACATGAAATATAGCTACAGTAACCATAAAAGTATACATGATCATTAAATGCCACTTGAATGAAATTATTTATCATTTCTTAAAGGTCAAACCTAAACCTAGACAAAATGGTTTTAGGTTTTAGGTCAAACCTAAACCTAGATAAAATATTTTAAATATACTACCAACTTTACTTTTCAGTTAACAGGAATGTAGCAATAAATGTGAGATCTTTCTCCTTTCTTCTTGTTATTAAAACTTGGGTGCATTGGAACAACATATTTTGGTTTTGGTCTATGAATTTTGCAATGTCAGCCTGAATAATCCTTGCAAAATACAGGATTTTCTTTTTTTACACGCAAATAAGTATCACATTCTCCATGCAAAAAATGGATCTTAGTTTGAACAGCTTTGTGCAGGTCAGAATTATTATTGCATAACACTGACTTAACAGTGCATCAGTCTCCAGTATATCTCACAATAATATTCTTGAACTTGAGGGGGACAAACTTGACTATGTTGATTTCTCACATGCCCTGCTGAGGAATTCAGGACACTTCCTCAGTCCTCTATGGGCATCCCCCACCCTGCTGCACCGAAGGACACGTCTGCATACAAATTCTACCCACAGTCACTTACATGGACGGAGAAGCTTTGATGCTTTTGGAACATCTGCTTTATCAGTGTCCATGCCAGATGAGAAAGATGAGACAAAGCTCAAGTGGACATGAGGGCTATTCTGTTTAAGATTTGAACAAAAATCTGAATACATTTCTGTGGAGTTTTTCCTTCCTGATTTTGAACCCTTGCATCTTTCCTTTAAAATAAAGCATGTTCAGTATTATTTTCACAAATATATGCTTGTGCTTGCTTTTCTGCTAATATAAAAAATCTGAATATATCTTTGATTGGACAGGTCAGATTTTGAAGGATGCCTGTAATTTAGTTATTTGTTTTTTAAAAAATGTAGCATTCAGTAGATTTATATTAGAATAACAAATGTTTCTTTCACTCCATCTTGTACCTGCTGTTTCTTCAAGGCATTTATTTGTTGTAGGACAAATCCTGCTTTCCTATAAGAAGCGTGGTATTGTGGGTATTTCATTCACTGTACTTCAGGGAGCAGGGAATCAAGGTGGCAAAGATAAGTTAAACATGAACAAATAAAAAACGCTAAACACAGTGTTCCTATAGTACTCGTAGAGAGCTAGTTTGGTGTAGAGGTTAAGGCACCAGGCTAGGAACTGAGACACTGTGAGTTCTGATCCCATCTTAGGCACAAAGTCAGCTAGGTGACTTATGGCCAGTCACTCCTCTCAGCCCTTAGAAGAAAAACATGGCAAAACACTTCTAAAAATGTTGCCAAGAAAATTGACCAGATTTCTCCAGGCATTCACCAGGCATCAAGACTGACTTGAAGGCACAAGTAAATAAAAAATGGTACTCATATAAGGCAACACAGTTGGGATTGATTGAAAAAAGCATTTTTCTTCAGATTTTTCACTTAACAATTTGACAGTTGGCTGGCAAGGAGGAAGAGGCCCTAAATACAAATGCCTTTCTTTGGGGAAAGAAAAATGAAACAGAGATGATCAACTGCATCTCTTCCAACATTTTGGGAGCATATGTTTGCTATTTTCCTTCGAGGGCCAGTAACCTCTTGCAGAATCATTGAAGCATATATAGCTGAACTTGGTTGCCTAATAACCATTTCCTTAAAGTACTAGTCTTTTGACAGAAATTAGGCCAGCTGGTCAAATGATTTAAGAATTTTTATGGATCAGACCAAAGGCTTTCAAGCATACATGGTTTACCCAGAGGATTGCCTGATACATTTAGGAAGTACATAAAGAAAGATGAAATTGTTGATTTGAATATTGTCTAGAAGCCAAACCAAGCCAAACCCAAAGTGTTGTGCTTGTGAACAAGCTGTTTTTTTAAACATTCTTGCAAAAGAGTACATCACTATTGACGTTTTCTTATTTTCCTGTACACGCTCACCAAAATGTTTCTTTTTTAGTATCTATTTTCAAATTAGAAATATAGCATAACATACTGCTGCTTTTTATTATTACAGGAACCATGTAGGTGACTAGCTTAAAGGAATATGGGGATTTATATTGGCTCAAGTTTAATTTTTATTGACATTTATAGCTTCCCTCTGAGATTTAACAGAAAATATGGAAACAAAATCAGGTCAGACAGGTACAAATGAGAAAATATTGCTCAGAGCAGAAAGAGCTGTGAAAAAAACTAAATCCAAATTAAACGGAAGCAAACAGAAGCTTAACTTAGCTTGCAAGGCATATAGGTGAAAAAATGTGCAACTTTTACTTAGTGCTTAATGGAGGTGTGAAAGAGAGAGAGAGAACCTCTTCAAAATGCCAGCTTTGAAAGCTCATCAAAAGTATGTAAGAGAGATTTCTGTCTTTTACCCACAGTATAATTCGTAATCAATGCCCAAACCAGAGATGTCAGTCTAGAATCATAATGCTGCAATTTTAGTTACTATGTATAATTTAGCACAGCAGGATTCCTGAGCTAGCTCACAATATCAAAGCTGGCTGGTTTTAAGGGATTTTAACATTTGTATAGGGCAAACATGCTGTATCAATGTAACATAATGACTTTAGTTCAAAGTTTACTACTTCTCGCAAATTGGACAGTCACTCTGGAATAAGAATGCAGTACAATATGCTTGGTAATTTCCTTCATACTTCTGCTTGTAATATTTGAAAGTACTTACATCTATCTTAATATTTGACATTTTATTTTGCATTTGTTATATTGGTAGATCTGACCCTTCTACAACAATATCAGTTTTTCACAGCTTTTTTTTTTTAATAAATGTAGGAATATGGGAGTATTAGAATCCATGATAATCTCAAAAAATGTATGATTATTTTCATCCCTTAGTTTTATGCATCTTCCTCCTCTCTATCTTTCCAGTGCACCAACCCAATTATTAGGAAAGAAAAGCTGCAGTTTTATAGCTGTATCTTGTGCATGTTGAAGAATCAATCTTATATACTTTCTGTGCAAGTACTGAATAGAAAAAAAAAAAAAAACCTTGCAAAATTGTTTGCTTACTTGTGTGCAAAAATAGTGATTGGGTTTCCATTCCATCATAAGTCTATAGAAAGAGACTATAGAATAAAGTTTTTTTTTCTTTATAGCTAATCTGAAAAGTAACTCTGATGTAGTAAGTCAGAGGTTTTTGAAAGTGTATCTATAGAACTGAATGGTTTTCAATGATCATAGAAATATTATGTACAATGCTAGCATAAAATAGTAGCATTGAATACTATATGGGAAAGCCTGTATGCTATCCAGTTGGTGCATAATTATCTAGAAAAAACAATCACCCATTTCAAATTTTCCATTTGGAGGCAGAATCCTTGTGAGAATAGTGACCGTCTTCCTGCTGGTATGGATGAAACTGATTTACTTTTGTTCCACTTTGGCTTCTGATATAATTTTTGGACCAGGTTATTGAGTACCTTTCCATGACAATTCTTTTTAAACACTGTATTTAGATTGTTTTTTTAAGTGTCTTTCTGTCTGTCTTTGAATCTTTCTTATGCAGCTTCCTAATAAGGAAATAAATAGATGCAAAAGGAGCATTGTTGAGATTCAAGACTGCTATCACACTTCCCTCCTAACAATCTTTTCAGTCCTGGTATCAGCAGAAAGTCCATAATGGGTAGCCAGAAGTAACAACATATCTTGTTTTAACCTTGATCAAATAAACCAACTTTATATTCCTTCCTTTTTTATATAGAAAATAAAATAAAATAATAATATTCCTTCCTTTTACTTCTGACAGTCTTAACTTTTAGTTCATTCAAATATTGTCGTAAGATTTGACTTCTATTCATAAAGAAGAAATGAATATAAATAATATCCTACAATAATATTTGAATGAACTAAAGATTAAAACTGTCAGAAGTAAAAGGAAGGAATATTATTTTTCTGTGTCTCATCACACAGAATTTTTCAAGGCTTTAACAAGCCTCTTTTGTAAATCAAATAGTAAAACATTATCCAGGTAACTCTCTTGCTTTGTCATTTGTATTTCCCTTTTAAATTTATAACCTCAGCCAGTTTCTTTTGTAGATCCAGCAAAACATCCTTTTCTAAATCATTCTCTTGGCCTTTCAGTTGTAAATCTACTTTCAGTACTATCTCTATCTTGTCAAATAAAATTTGTTCTACATCTTTCATTTCTTCAATAACATCTTTTGGACATAATCTATCCATAGAAGCAGACATCATTACTGACATTGTTGATATTATTTCCTGATTCCATTCGTCAAAACCCTCCTTCAGTATTTTTATTGTCTGAATGTTTTACATCATCTTACAGGCCTATATATCTTTCCTCTACCTAAAATTTTTAGTCTCCACTAGTGTCCAGTTTTGAAACCATGAGGTTTGTGAACATAGTATTCTTTAAAAGTCTCCACTGTGGTTGCAAGGAAGATGGCTAATCCCGTCATCTCCCAGTGCTCAAACCCATGGAAAACCATTGTCCTGATGTCTCCTCATGAGGAGCAGCTGTTCTGAGCACATGTGGGAAATCTCTCATCCTCTCCTTAGCCAGAGAGGTTCCATGGAACTGGTCTACTCGCTGGTTCCTTGGTCTTTGCCACAGTCATCAGCTCCGCTTTCACAGAGCTGTCTTCAGTTTGCCATACCTCCCCCGAAAGCCACCACCTTAAGCTTTTGAATGAAAGATGGGATATAAAGCATCATCTTCATCCTCTTCCTCATCATCATAATATGTGACAGCTATCCTCATGTAGCCATTTTTAGGCATTATGTTCCATACACAATTTTACACTGATATAAATAATTGCTTTGTGTGTAACAGACCTGAGGGCTTAATTGATTTCTTGGATTAAGGCCTGTGTCCAAACTCTCCCAAGTTTCTGTAGGTAATTTAAAATTACAATAAATATTGAAAAATAAAATATATGGAATACAATGTTTTGTCAGGAAATATTAAGAAATCAAGTTCATCTGATCATTTAACTATTTGACTAGAAATTGCTGAAAAAGAGGATCTGTAATGCCTAAATCAGCCTTTCTCAACCTTTTGACCCTGGAGGAACACTTGAAATATTTTTTCAGGCCTCAGAGAACCCCTGCACATTCAGTCTCAAATATAGGCCAGAAGTTACAATGTTATTATATTTGTTTCACGGGTAGGCCTGTATATATGCATTAACAGTATTCTTAAACTAAACATAAAGAATGAAACTTACCTCTTTAATGTGAAGTTGCCTGAATTTGAAATAATTTTTAAATAAATTGTGATCTTCCAGGGCACCCCTAGTAACCTCTTGCAGAACCCTAGAGTTCCATGGAACCCTGGTTGAGAAACCCTGGCCTAAGTGTTAGGTGCTATGAATGGGACCCCTTCTTTTCTTAATTTGTGCTCTCAGACTAGAGAACTGTAGGCATTAATTGGTGTGGGCCTCAGCCAAAAAGCTTCATGATCTCCCCTTTAAGGGGGCTTTATAACTTTGTAATACAGTGCTTATGTCCACTTCTGACCCCAGGAGGTACTATTTGATCCGTTTCCTTCTTGTTGGAAATCATCAGGCAAAGGTAGCTCCCATACAGCTCTCTAGTCTGAGAGTGGAAACAAATAAGAAGGAAGGGGTACCATACATAGCATCTATAGAGTTCCTTTCCTACAAGGTGCTCCCACCCTGGCTGTAATGGTTGCCTACCTCAAACACTCAGACTCACAAGAGGTTACTTACATGAAATCTGATTTATTAGGGAAATTATGGCAGATACAGAGAAAGCTGAGAATGACTAAAAGCACGCCAAATACAAACTAAAAACCCTCGGCTCCAAATGTAATCCCTCCCCCCTACCAGCCATAGCAACCACCCCCCTCCCAGGTGCTGGCAACCATTTTCCACACATCCTGGGAAAGCAACCTTGAACACGAGATAACCCAAACACATTCCAACCCAGCGGCCAACAGATAAGAACTCCCTGATGAGGAATCATCCTGCCTCCCGAGATGAAACACGCATCAGGCAAATGACATGCGAAACGTTATGATGTACCAAGCACATTGAAACGGTGAACATGACACTGGCCAAAGGCAGCTCTAACAGCTAAACACACTGTTAACTATATAAAGATTTAGCATATAGCTGCTATCTATACCTGACTGAAATGCCTGAGTATTTTTCAGACTATAGAAAGAACATCCAGTCTATCAGATTATCTCTGCTGTGATTGGGTTGTGTGCCATGAGTCTGACTTTGGTGAAGCAATCTGTTGTGTTTCAGTAAAATCTAGCCCCACCAAAATTTAATGCTGTCAACAGTTTCTGAAATAATTGGCAGTGGGAAGAAGAGAAATAATTGAAAAGAAGGTTATGCAGAAGAAATAGAGAAGTGTGGAATTAAGACAAACACGTATGTAAAGAATGGAAGATTTATTTATTCATTTCTCACATTTCTCAGCTAACCAACTCCCAGATGACTCTGGGCAGCTTCACAAATTACCCACAAGCACAGTAAAATACAGAAAACAATACACAGCAAAGAATAAAACACAAGAGGCTTGTGGAGGAAAACCACAAAAGACACAGCATATCTGTACTTCACAAAAAGGGGACCTGCCCATTCCAAAATAGATCCTCTAAGAAAGGGGTCACCAACCTATGCTCTGCTGGCAGATGTGGACTGCCACCCAAAATAATTCAGCCCATGGACCCCCAAAAAATTATTCACCTGGCCCATGGGACAGAGGAAGAGATTCCTCGCTGCCTCCTTGGGTGGGCATTTTGGTGACAGGTTCACCAGTTACTTCAGCAGAGCAACAAGTCTCCAACCCAGCATGGACAAGAGTGAGAGCAAGCCATGATGCAGAGGAGGAAAGAAAGTTGCTGACCCCTGCTCTGAGTCCTAAGATGTATGAAAAGTGCCAAGCGCTGCTAAAATGAATTTAAAAATAATTCAGAAAGCGACCTACCATTGATAAAGGGGAAGAAAGCCACATATCATTTTTGTTGTTTCTGTTGCAGATATTTCAGCTATGGCCCTATCATTTTGTTCAGTTTACAAGCAGATAATAATTTTCGTATTTGAACTTGCTTTGATTTGTTCTTTGTTTTCTGAGCTGTCGATCGGAAGGTCAGCGGTTCGAAACCGCGCGGCGGGGTGAGCGCCCGTTGCTCGTCCCAGCTCCTGCACACCAAGCAGTTCGAAAACATGCAAATGTGAGTAGATTAATTGGTACCGCTTCGGCGGGAAGGTAACGGCGTTCCGTGAGTCGTGCTGGCCACATGACCCGGAAGTGTCTATGACAACGTCGGCTCCAAGGCTTTGAAACGGAGATGAGCACCGCCCCCTAGAGTCGGACACGACTGGACTTTACGTCAAGGGAAACCTTTACCTTTACTATAGTGTTTTACTTTTTTTAATTAAGGAAAAAAAGTTTAAGAAAAAAAAGGAGAAAAAAATTCTCCAACCTTGTCTATGCTGTGACATATCTCATTCCATGATACTTTCAGTGAAAAATACTTCTGGAATATTTGCTGGCTATTCCACAATTTAATACAGACTTTAAAAAATGCCTTTTAATTATTTATTTCTCCCAAAAAACTTCTATTAATATGGCACATTCTGATGTAAAATGTTGGTTAAACAAATATAAACAAACATGGGATATTTTAGGTGAGATAGTATATGTTCTTATATATCGTCCCATTCCAGGCATAAAATGAAACTCTAGTAAGAATTTACTAAGTTGAAGGTGAAATCTCCCAGACTCTGTCAGAAGTAAATAACTTGTTTAAAGAATAAGTGTATAAGGGGAAGAAAAAGGAAATAAATATGCTTCTCAACTGATTTGGGGAAACAAAAACAGAAAGTCGCTTCCCCTTTCTTGACCCATTTCTACCATTTTGTTCCCAGATCTTTTTATCCAGTTGACTTTCTCTTCCATAGCACAACTCCTGCATCAGAACTGATAGAAAAGCTGCAAGCTCACAGTGAATGGAAAATGTGAGATACAAAGTAAAAGTAAAAATAAATAAATAAATAAATAAATAAATAAATAAGGATGATTTTATTTGGGTTTACATCTTATTATAGGAAGGACTTTATTAAAAAACACATAGAAAAGGCAAAGGTGAAGACAAACATTATAGGGGATCCAATCAGTTTACACAATAACAGAACAAACTCATTTGAAAACCAGCATGGTAAATTTGGGCAACTTTGAAAACTCTCTCTCCCTCTCCCCATTAAGTTCTTTGAGGTCTAGTAGGCATATTTTGTGCATTCCTAAATGTAGTTTGCATGATTACAGGGGGTGGAGGGTGGGGATCTGAATAGATTTTGCTGATACTGGACTTCATTTCAAAAGCTCAAGACGCTGTGGGAGATGGATAAAAGGGCTTTGAATGAATAATTCCCCCAGCAGAAAACTCATTCAGTAAATTGGCAACTAAAAGCACATGCAGCTTTCCATAACTTAGTTGCAGTTTTAGGATCAATATAATTCAAATCTTGTTCAACGTTCTTCAAGCAAAAGCTTTTAATTGTTTTCTGATGAATTATCTCTCAATTCTCCCACATGACTGGGATCTGAAAGCTGGATTTTCAGAAATGTGAATTTAAAACTGAATACAATTTTTCCCTTGCTACACTAATGAATTTTCATCCATATTTGGCTACTCCTGTACTATGAGATTGCTCTTATACAGATCCAGGTTTTAACCAATTTTTTGTTGTTCCGTTGTTAGTAAGAATTGCGTTAAAACTTCTTTCTAGCCCATAAATAACTGAAAAAAAATTAGGAAGTCTTCTGTATTTTCCTCAGTTGAATCAGGAGGTTCATATGGATATTTAGGAGTAGATATGGTTTCTTAATTAAAACATTAACCCTAGTATTATAAGAAGTAGCATTTATCACTAATTCAAAGACAGTTTAGAAGATCATCTAGGCTGCTATAATAAAGTGTAGGGGACACAGTATCTTCATGGGAATTCTCTCTGTATATCTGTGAGCTTCACAGAATGGAAAAGAAGAATATAGTAATTAAGTCCTGTATACCATTTAATTATGTTGCATAATTAACATGCTTTTAAAATTTTGAAAATGCAACTTATACTGCAGTTGGAACTGTATTGAAAGTGGTAAGTGGTGTCAATGACATAATTCTTCATACCACTATTGGCTTTCCATGAAAGTCAGTTGTCCAAGGTGGTGTGAATCTCTTGATTAATTATTCATTAACACAGATGTTAGAATAGTCTCTGCATAGTACTCTATATAATCAGGATAAATGTTGTTTTTGATGGTACCCATTAGGGGGGTAAAGTTCAGTCAGGAATGGATGACTTTGTTCTAATGAGCAGATCTGCATAAATGGCATACATACTCTTCATTTTGCTATGGCAAAAATAAACTATATAATGATCTCAATACCCCAAGGAAATTGAATCTGGGAACCTGGGAGTCCTTGACACTGGCAAAATTAAGGTTGACAGTGAGGTACTTATATCTTTTATCTATATGTCCTGTTTCTTTGTCATTGTATATATATTGATAACCTTCTTCAGAAAACATCACTACTAAAAATAAATTGTTTCAGTATAGCAACCAGATTTCTTTTGAAAACATTCTTTCTTGAACTAGACTTTCTTAGTAGCTGAGATATTATCACCATCAACACAGTAGGCATACTGAGGTTTGTGAGTAGCACTTTTTGATTTAGATTCGTATACAAATTTAATTAACATCATAGGCTTTATCTGGATTATTAATGAATCCTTAGAATGAGACTTTTACCACAAATATCAACTGGAACAGTCCTGGAGTCTTCCTTAGTTTGGCTCAATGCAGCATGTTGAATTTTTCTCTCTCCACCCCACCCCCCTTTTGCTCCTATCTTCCAGAGAAATAATGCATCATGGTGATACAATAAAAGACAATTTGTTCTTTAGGCCTCTTTTTTTTTAAACCTAACATGATTTCATTTTTCAGTAGATTTGTTTAATATTTGTAGCCAGTGTGTTTCAGTGAACCTCTATTGTACTTTCAGTTCCTTGGCATGGATGTTGCCATTCTTTAAAAAAAAACCACGCACACACACTCACAAAGAATTGTTTATTCCATAGTGAAAAATTTCACAAGGTCAAATCTACATTTTGCTGAAGCAAAACCCTAATGACTTTGGATAAACTGTTGACTTTTATTTCTAATTGATTTGCTCACAGTCAAATCCTAGTGAACCAGTAGTGTTAATTACTGGTTAATTCCTATCGATACAACATAGTTGAATTTTTCTGTTTTCATCTATCTCTGTTTAAAATCTGAGACTAATGCTCAGTGCTTTGGAAAATCTGTCCTTGTATGTATTACTGTGAGCTGAAAATGTTGGAGAGTGAGAAATAGGAACAGAATTTCTACCAAGCTCATCTAGTATACACATGGAATCAAAATTTATCTGGATTATTAACAAATCCTTAGAATGAGACTTTTACCACAAATATCAACTGGAACAGTCCTGGAGTCCTCCTTAGTTTGGCTCAATGCAGCATGTTGAATTTCCATATACTTTATCAATTAATACAAGCCATTTGTTTTAATCAACAGTGCTGACAGAAAACATTATTATCAGTCAAGTTGTTTTTTCTGGTCTTTCTTCATTAAAATCCCCATTGAGATACAACATAGACCTTGCTTTCTATGTTGGGTTAACAGAGAAATATTGCACTATGGTTGATGGCTGATGATTCACCATTTTTTTGCCAATCCTTACATTTAGGAAAGGTTATCAATTCAAATGCCCATCTCTCCCCCTGAAGATAGTTACCTTTTAAATCAACAATGCCATGGGACACACTTCTATTTCCACTGCCCAGCGGTGGCAATAAAACAGGTATCTGTGAGATACAGCATGGCTTATTCTTTAGATGGTTCTGGATGTCTGTCATTCTGATATGGTCAGCATCAGAGAAAGAAAGGAGGTCAATTTTCATCTACTTTTTTTTTCTTTTTCACCAATTAGTGATAGACAGGAGGAAAATGAGTCTATTTCTGCTCTTGCTGTTAAACAGCAGTGAATATGAGCCAGCTTCCTTCTTTCTATCTCTGTTCCATCTTTCTGAAAATTAATGCCATTGTAGAATATTATGTAAGAACGGGGTAAATATGAAAATGAGTGAGGGGAGCTCAACTGTACAGTGCTACTCTTATAAAATTCCTAGTCTCTCTTCATTGCAGTCCCAAAGAATATCTAGGTTTTCTGAAATGGCAAGCTGTTAATCAGGGCCTACTTTAGATTAACAGGTAGATAGAAAGACAGATTAGCACAGGGAGAAGTGTATTGGCCTCTTGAGTACTATAGAAAACCAGAAAATCCTAGGATTCTGTAACAGGCAAGAATGTTAACATTTGTATGTGTTTCGGTCCTACATAGGCACAGATTTGAATGCTGTGAAATTGATTGTATGGCTGACATTTTTCAAGATGGCTCAATCTGGTGGCAAAATAGTAACAACTGAAGTAAGAACAGTATGAGGCAATATTGTATAAGTATGAGCAAATGAATATCAACTATACCAGACTAAAAGCAGAGAACTAGTCCAATTCCTATTAAGATTTACTAAGATATAGAATAAGTAGCTTGAGTGTGTTCCATATGTATCAACTGCTATTTATTATATCAAAATACATTTATACGAAATTAAATCCAATCTATTTGTTTGCTTTGAGAAATTAATATAAAAGGATTTCCTCATGGCAGACTTTCCAAATGCCAAGTGAGAACTGGCTAATAGTGAATGTTAATGACATTAGTGTACTATTTTATTTAAAAAAATAAGATCTTTCTCTGTGGAATCAATTACAGAAATTTGTTCTAACATTGATAAAAATTCTCTTCATGATACTGCAGTCCTTCTGTTCCTTAGTTTTCCAAATGTAACTTATTTTCTTGAGTTAGCAGTTTCTCCCTTCTAAAGTAGAACATATGGAGTATTTGTACCACAGCATGCTATATACAAATTCAAAGAAACATAATTAATTGGAATACCACAAAACAGCATGTTTCTACAAGCCCAGTAAAATCCATGATAATCATTTTAACCTAATTTATGTTTTGAGTGTTTGAAAGATGAAGATGAGTATAGCAGCAGCTGGATTTCAAACTTTTTGTATCTGAGGCAACATTCTGAGGACTTCATTGAGGAAAACAATAAACAAAAAATAGAATATGCAGAAAGTCAACAAAGAAATGCCAACTCAGATATTAAGACCTTGTTTTTTTTATGCTATTATCATTTTCTTACCATTAGAAAAAAAACACGCAGTTTTTCATTTCTGTTATTTAAAAAGGCTGCTTTATAAGTATGCAAGGTCTGTGAATTACTTTTCACTTGGCTATAATTTTTATTATTTATTATGACACTTAGACATTTTATTTTAAATTTACATTTCAATCAGGTTTTATGCTTACCTGAGAAAGGGGACACATCTATTTCATTAACTTTTATTTATAAGTTGAACTCTATTTTATGTTTGAATTAAGAATGAACTGTATAGTAACCTTTTTTCCCCACAGTTATGAGTTCTACAGGTAGTCATGCTGATGAGTTAATTTCTTTCCAAATACTTCATTTTTGTTACCATATTTGAAAATGGAAACAACAGTATATGATGAACATTTTTATTGCAACACAATTGCCTATAGGAAAGGTTGGAGATTTTGTGAATTGCTAATTGGCAAGAAAGTTTTTGGTTGTACAAACAGCAGGATCAGAAGATATTGTTCAAGTCATTGATACATTCTGTATGGTTCCAATACACTCAATTATCCATTTGTTTTACAATCAAGCCACTTTAATTGTGTCCTGCATTAAATGAGTGGGCCAATTGGTACACCATACTCCATGCAGGAAATCAGGTGTGGGCAACTTGTGGCCACCCAGAGACTTCTGAGATTGAAGGTTTCCCACTGTATGTGGGTCATTCAAACAACAATGCTGTGAGTTTTGGCAGTTTCTAATGAGAAACAAAATAAAACTCTGGCACTAAATTTCAGATAGGCTTAACACATCTTGAAAACATGTTTAAACACCTAGCAAAAAAAGGGAGAAAGAAAATCTCCAGTGCTGTTGTTACATTATTGCCCTATCTGGATTTGCCCTGACAAAACAGTGAAAAAAATAAATAAACAAACAACTGTTTTGGCTAAAAAAAATACAGCACATCCCTTTCCTAAATGTTATTTATTTCTGTAATTTTGTGGGTTGGTCCTGAACAAACCCTTTGACCTTGCTCAGATGCTTCTGCACTGCTACAGAAGGCTTCTATTCCTGCTCAGCCACCTCCTAGCTATCTTTCAGAAGGATTAGGACATTTCTAACCATGAACTCCCACAAGATTCTAAGATTCAATTGAAAGTTCTTTCTTAGTGACATGGAGCTGGAACTGTCCTTGATAAAATGACGAGGGAGAGGTTTTTACGTGAACCTCTTGGAAACAAAAGAATTAGAAAGTGTGAAAATATCTATTGGGAGCCAAAAAAAGAAGAGCTGAAAGAAGATCTTTCTGATGTCAAAATTTATTTATTTATCTATCTATCTATTTATTTATTTGATTTCTATAGCCGCTCTTCTCAGCAAGTGACTCAGAGTGGCTTACAACAATAAAAACTATAAAACAATTTAAACAATTTCAATTAAAAACAATTAAATTACTACACACACAAACACACACATACACACACACACACACAAACACACACATGGCCACCAAGTAAGCAGTGCATGCGTTCAGGGCCCCAGACCCAGGCACATAACCAGGTCTTCACGGCCTTAAGAAAGGCCAACAGGGTCGGGGAGAAACAAATAAAACCTAATAAAAATTAGGGAAAGAATAAATTGTTCTCTCCCTAATGTCTGTAGGGAGAATCTTCCAGAGGGCAGGCACTATGGCTGAAAAGGCACGCCTTCTAGTTCCCAGCAACCAACATTCCTTGGCTGATGGGACTCGCAGCATACCCAACCTACTAGATCGAATTGGACGGGCAGAAACAACTGGGAGAAGGTGGTCCTTTAAGTAACCCGGTCCCAAGCCTAACGGACTGTCTTCTCCCAGTTGTTTCTGCCCATCCAGTTCAGTGCATTTGATGCAATTTGATGCATTCGAATTGGAAAATGCATTCTTTTTCTTCTGGATCTCTTCTTAAAATGTAGTTCAGTCATCCTATGTGCAAAAAAAAGAAAGGTTCCATTTCGAATGTTCAGGTTGTTTGGGCAGCCTAAAAGCTAGATTAGAAGATACTGCAAAACTATCACCATAGAAGCCTATATACCATTTTAGTTCAGTGACTGCTTGTTGCAACTGTGGATTTTTATTCAGAGCTATCCATCTGAATAAGGATGCAATTCTACTGATGGTAAGTTTAACAGCAATAATTTGTCATTTTGTTTATTCATATTACTAAATTTATAAATTGCAGCCTTCACTTATCAAGTGCCTAGGGCAATATACAACAGATATCAATTAAAATATATCATAAAATCAAGAAAAAATAGGAGCAATAAAATAAGGAAACACAAATCTTAACTAAAATCATAGAAAGATAAAGGCACCAATGTTTGATTAATACAAGCAACTCTTTCCAAAGAGTTTTGCGCACATTAAAATGCTGAAACATTTGTCCGTAGAGACTTCCATGGTCATGTGGCCAGCATGGCTAAACAGAATGCCGTTACCTGCCCACCGAAGCGGTACCTATTAATCTACTCACATTTGCATGTTTTCAAACTGCATGTTTTCGAGCTCAGTGGTTTACTGCTGAGCTTGCCGATTGGAAGGTCGGCGGTTTGAATCCGCGTGACGGGGTGAGCTCCTGTTGCTAGTCCCAGCTCCTGCCAACCTAGCAGTTCGAAAACATGCACATGTGAGTAGATTAATAGGTACCGCTTTGGCAGGCAGGTAACGGCGTTCTGTTTAGCCACGCCAGCCACATGACCACAGAAGTGTCTACAGACAAACACCAGCTCTTTGGCTTTGAAACGGAGATGAGCACCGCCCCCTAGAGTCGGACACGACTGGACTTAATGTCAAGGGAAACCTTTACCTTTACCCTTATTTATCATCTATTACAATTTTGAAATTTCGTGAAGCTTTTGCCTTAGCCAGGCTGGACACTCTGCCCCTGGCAGTCCTGTTTGGACGTTTTAAGGGTACTCCTATGCACCTTTGGTTATGTCCATGTGGTGATGGCTCAACAGAAACCCTAAGCCATATGTTGTTATACTGTTCCCTATGTGAGGGATCAGTATAACAACATATAGACAGATATCTAGACGGATCCTTATATATCTGATATTGAAGAAATTTCCAGGCAGGGAGTGTGTTTTCTATATAATACTACTTCTTTTGGACAAGGACTCAAAAATATCCTTCCAAGTTGCCCAGTTTTGTGCTACCATCTGCACAATATGCTGCACTATTACCTAGGTTTAGAATTTCTTAACATAGTATTTTATTTTGATTTATTTTAGTATTTTTATTCTTAATTTTGTTTGTATCATACTAATTGTTTTTTAGTATGTATGTATGTATGTGTGTGTATTTATATATATGTAAGATTGTTACTATTATATATTTTGATTGTATCTGGCCTTAGGGCTATAATAAACGTGATATTAATATTAGTAATTGGAAGAACAGAGACTAGATAAAAAATTAAACATATTTAGAAAATATGATGCACAAATAATTGGTCAGCTATGGAGAGGCTTCTAAAAATAAAATGTCAAGGCTTTGCAGAAGATTATATTTTTTGGATTCTAAGGAAACAGAAGAAGAGAAATGGCAATAGGTTTACTGTAACGAAAACTGGAAAATACAGCAGGAGGAAAAACAAGAGAGAAGTTGTATTACAAGTTCTTTCTTGTTTTCTCTAAAAATTAATGGTAGGGATTCCAGGCCGTACAAGGCAAATCCATTAGAAACAGATTTAAGTGAGAAGGACATTTCTGTGTGCTAGTGGAACTCCAGATCCAGAAAATACTAGTGTATTGTTCCTACTTAACAAAATGGTAGTGAGTATTGTATTACATATATATTTTACCTTTCAGGGTTATCATAGCCAATTCAGTAGATCAATGGTCCTTTTCCTGTGATTGAGGCATTATTATTATGGTTGATCTCACAGTCAGCCAGATGTTTAGACTGGATTTAGCATTTTTATCCATCTATTGAGTGCTTCCCAAGGACCTGGGATAGGCAGATGTCACTGTTTAATAATATTAAAGGTATTGTTGCAGGATGTAAGCTGTTCCAAGTAAAGCTGCCTTTTGCAATGGACTGGTGGTGATTTTATCAATGCCAATGGTGTTCAAGTGGTGCTCCAGATGTTTTGGAATTGCATTATTATCATTTATCATTATCATTATTAGCTAATATCTTAAGAAATTACCAAATAGCACAAAATAAATTATTTTTGTTTAATATGGGGATCCTGAGACTGCCATCCAAACAGGCAAAAATGCAAAATGGTTAAACTAAGATTCTCTGTGCTGCAGGCATAAAAAGGTAGCACAGGATTCTTCTACATTATTTAACTTGCTTCTGTATTTCAAGCCTAAACAAGTGGGGAAACCATACCAGGTCTACGATAAATAATGGAAATTTTATTTGTTAAGTTTTTTAAAATGGCAGTGCTACTATGAATGTTAGTTCCCTGAATACATAAGAATGATATTTCAGAAATTATGGTGTGGCCAGATGCTATAGACTGTTCGACATGATTGTCACTATTCCGTAGCATCTCTAAGCATTTCCTTAAGAGTGCAAACTTAGTTGTTTGTTTCTAACCTGGCACACTTTTGTACCTCCTTGAAGAATACAGAGGCAGATCAATTCCATAACCATAAATTAGGACAGGCCTGGAACAGTGAAAAATACAGTGGCCAAATCAATATCTGATCAACATTTGGTTGTAAGTATTCATCACTCTGATTTTTATCTAGGCTAATTTTATAAAAGAAGATTTTTTTTTTTGGTCTGGCTAATAAAAATATTGCTGTCATTACTGTGTTTTACACACTAGTCTAGAAAAATGACACATAACAGAAAAGGGTAACTGATTCTATAGAACGTATTATTTGGCACTCTCACTTTCTAACTTGGGCAATGGCTAAATGTGGCATCTGACCTCTAGGGTTAGGTTGATTCTGCAACAGAGAATTTATTTGAAAATGTTCATCAGGCTACAGGTGACTCAGCAGCAAACAATTCTCCTATGGCCAAAACTCAGATTTGCTTCAGCAGACTTAATTGGCATGATGACAGTGCAGCTATCACCGCCTTGTTTATAGCAGTCTTTCAGTTAATATTCACTGTTGTTTAGCTAGAGCAATGCTCATTTTCCCCTGCTTTTCGATGCATACTTATTAGTCATTGTACAAAATTGAAGAATGGTGGCAAATCAAGGTTAACGTACCACAGAGGGCAAGGGTGTAATTTATCTGTGATTTCTGAGTGCTCAGATTTGTTCTGATAGCCTTCGGGAAGAATTGAGTTCTTGTGAACATTCTCCATTTATGAGAAACATATTGATATTCATACTCACTTTTCTACATGAAATTTTCTCTATATTATCACCCTGTCATTCAGAGCCACATCTCACCCACATCTCTATTTAGGGCATCAATTTTGCTACCTCAAGCTATTTTAGAGGATTGCAGCACAGAGAACTATAGTACCTCTCTTCACATATTCATGGTAGATACATTAAACACACATTGGAGAGAGGGGAAAAATAAAGCTTTCAATCTGCTCCAATTTTAAAATAAATGCACAAAGTTTGGGAGTAGAGCTTTCTGCCATGATCCTGTTCCACTTCAGTGCATGAATATATGAATAAATGGATTTGCAATGAGGAGAAGACCTGAAGGACCAGGTTAGGGAGAGACTGTCATGGAAAGAACCTATGTGGTTGCTAAGAGTCAGCAACAACTTGATGGCACAAAATCAATGTAATGAGGATTCCTGTCCTGGTGAAATCCTGTACATATCTTTGGTCCAAAGATTATCTTTGTTCAGAAGTTATGATGAAGAGAAAGAGGTGATGGAAGATCCAGCAGACATTATCTTCTGCATGCTACCATACAGATATGTTATCTGTGTAAAGATTATATTTGTTTGCAATAGATTGTGTGGGGAGAAAAAAGAAAAGTAGCTGTGGCTATACACCAAAATATATTGTAATTCCTTAGTCAATAGCATGACTAAAGAGATTAATTGAGTTTGTGTGTGTGCCTTTGAATCAGTGTTGACTCTTGGTATCTGCCTGGACAAGCTCTTGCAGTTTTCTTGGCAAGATTTCAGAAGTGGTTTGCCCTGGCCTGCTTCCTAAGGCTGAGAGAGAGAGTGACTGGGCCAAGGTCACCCAGCAGGCTTTGTGCCAAAGGCAGGACTAGAACTCACAGTCTCCTGGTTTCTAGCCTGATACCTTAACCACTACATCCAACTGGCTCTCTTGTGTAATTGAATTTACACCATTGTTAACAGAATCAATAATCTTATTAATCATTAATTCCATTTTTCAAATCTAGATTTTTGAGGGGGTATCAGATGGATGCTCTTTGGAATAAGCAAAATTAAACTTACTGTCTACCTAATCACAGGTCACATATAAGTAATCAGGAATCTTTAAAGGAGAAGGATAGAAAAACAATTCCCAAGCTTGGTTTATACAAACCTCTTTATCAGTTGAAGAATCCAAGAATCACTGGCAGAGATGAATGAGTCATCCTAGATATTTAACGATGGAATGTGCTTTTAAATCATGTCACAACCAGAGTTTACAAATCAAGTCAGTGCACAGAGTCACCGATGAGCCATAAGGTATACAGCAATGAAGCAAAAAGAAGTCAAGTGACATCTATACATCTTAAATGAACTACATGCTCCTTGCAATCCTGAATTTAGGAGAATTAGTCCATTAGTGCTTCAATGAATGCTCTTAGCCTTTGTTTTACATTTCTACGCATATGAAACACTATTCTTTCCCTTAACTCTATGCAATCTTTCTGTTTTTTTTTAAATTAGAGTGAATTGTTGCTGAAGTTCCCTGCCCTCACCTGAAACCCTCTGACTGACTGGTTGCTTCACACAAGGCAGAATGTGACATAGATCAAATCACTAGTTTATAAAGAAATCTCTTTGATTCTGTCATGAATCCTTTGTGAAGTTGCAACTTTTGAAACATGTAGCATTAGGACTGCCTGTTAGATTTTAATTCTTCAAATCTCTCTGAACACATTTTAGTTACTGGAGCTATCATTGCCCTTTCCTATTGTGATGCAAGTGTGTGTTTTGAAAGCTAATGACCTGCAGAAGGGGAATAAGGTGTCTCTCTTTATTTTTCAATCACTTTGAAAAAAAGAAGGTCAGAAATGCAAACACCTGCACTAGCTGCCTTGAACAGATTTTAAAAAGATACTTTATATGTCTTTAATTTTAGAATTTTAACACCTCCCTTGACTAGCCAGTACTTGTGACCTTTTACTGTAGGATCTGTCTTTTTCCAGCAAATATTCTAGAGAGCTTAGAGCATTTCCAACTAGCATTGTCCCTTACTGAAAAAACTGATTAACCACCTGAACATCTCCTTGTAATTTCAGTTGCTCACCTGTCCTCATCTATTCCCAGAACACTAAAACTGATTATTTAGCAGCTGATCCAGGAATCCCATATGCTGGTTGTATTATAACAAGTGTCCTAAACAAATTAGCTTGGATTTTTGGTAAATATTGGTGTGAACTTCATCAACTGTATTCTGTGGGCAGAAGACAATCTAGATATTGCTCTGTGATATATGAGCGAGGAAAATAAGATGACGTCTGAGAAATGAATGATTGTATGTTCTCAAACACAGATTTAGATGCCCATAACAAGTATTATTTTTCAGTAGATACAGAAGCTTGGAATGAACGCAAGTGGCAGAAAGCCTTAGGGTAATGTTTAGTTTCACTTTTCTCTAGCTGTAATCTTGTTTTATATGACCTGTAGAATGACCCGAATGTATTCAGTTTCAAAACAAGCCAATTTGGTTTAGGATTATTAATTAGAATGCATAATATGCCATTACCATTGGTTTCTGTGCAAGTACTCAGGATTAAAAGGAAGCCCTTCTTCTAATCATAAGAGAGGAAGAATTGGAAAGAGGGTAGTTGAGCCTCTGTTTGCATGCAGACTTGGCAATGGCTTGTTTTTTGTGATCATCCCACTTTTTTCATACTTCTGTTTAAGTGGTTTGTATCAACTGAGGAGTAAGACATAGGAAAGAGTCTTATAAGAGGAAGGAAGAAGATACTCAAAAGCAGAATAGAGGGAAAAGGGTGAGAGACCAGTTTAACCATGCCCCCAAGAAGTGTTAAGTTGTTCTCAGTATAGGAATCCATGGGGGCCCAGGGGGGGGGAAGGAAATAGCAAAGCAGTGTGGAAATGTGTATTGTAGTGCCAACAAACAGATCACATGACTTATATACTTGCATCAAAATGCTGGGGATTGAAATGTGACATCATGAAGCTTATTTCCTCATTTTCATGATACTGCTGTTTATATCAGACACCTCCAGTTGACAGTCATTTTTCCTAATTGGGGCCAGACTGGTTTTCTCTTGTTGGTGTTCATGCATGGGTTGAAATTCTGCAAAGATGTTAGCCAAGAACACCTTCTAATTGATCATTATAACTGAGGCCAACAATATATCTACAGTAGAAGATGCAGATACTGAATTAAGTGTCCCAGTTTATAGAACACCACCTCTGCTTTCTACCTTTATCCTCATACAGATAAACGCTGAAATGCTAATAAAAGTGAACTTGCTTCCATCATGTACCTGATGCCCTAACCCTTGGAATATCGCTAAATCAGTGTATTGAAATACAGCTGAAAGTGGTAGCCACATTTGCATTACAGACAGTATATACTGCTGTATAGGGTTACCACACTGTGCTATTAGGAATCTTAATCCATTCATTTTCCAGAGCATGTCAGTAATTCATGTTTACCTGATGATATCATATGGTTGGCATTCAGACAATAGCATTAGAGTGTCAGAAAAAGATTTAATGTCTGTTATATAAAATAAATGATAGGCCAGAAGGAATTACCTGTTACACTTTTACTGAAGCGCCTGGTGGCTTTTAAGAATAAGATAAGCACAAATACAAAACATTTATTTTTCTGTGTGTAACAGCAAGAAACTGAAGTAGAAGGAACCAGTATTTTTAAAATTATAATTAGTTTGAAGAAATGTACTTGTAAGTGAAAGAAATTAGGATTACCTTCCTCTACAGAGTGTATTATCATTCCTGTCAGTTATATAAGGGTAAGGTTACTTTGCAAAATTATATTTTAATAGCCGTCAATTTAGAGTTACCATAGTAGTAGCTTTATTATAAAAAAATTAGAATGCTATTAGACACTCCAATATGATTTCTGCCTATCCTTTTTCCTCCTCTGCCCTTTGATTAAAATGTAATTTCAGATGATTATTCTTCTATTTATCAGTCTATTAATATAGTTAATTTAATGATGATATCACTGAAGAATCTAAATGCCACTGAATAGAAGATTAAAAGTTCCATGTAGAAAATAATGACCATTTTATTCAAGCGAAGATGCTTTCACTCATGCTCAGCTCTTCAGATTACTCACCAAAGTAGTCTCTACAAGCTGAAACCTACATGATGAACAGAAATCCAAGGCTAAAAAAAATTGTCTCTACACAATAACTCCATACTGCTGTAACACTCTGATGTTACATTTATTATCAGAACTTCAGAAATTTTCAGCACCACCTATTTTCATACAGTGCAGATGTGATAGAGCATCCTGAATGTCTCTACACTTCATGTACCCCTAACTATTTATTTGTTTATTTATGTTAAATATTTATATTGTTCACCAACTCAGACCATGTAACTCAGGGTAATGTACAAAAAACAACAAGAACAAAAAAAGCAGACAATCAACTAATATACCATATTGCATTAAAACTTACTAAAACAATAAAATGGTAATTAGAACTGAATCTTGGAGTTGGTGGGATATGGACAGTAGTCTACTGATTTGCAAGGCAGAGATCATTGCTTGCACAGAATAATATAAGCATGTTTGCAGTAAAACTAGGCTTTGATTGTGCTTCTGTCATTGTGACCCAAAGGTGCCAAAACTGATGAGAAGTGTCCTTACTTTAGCTTTCATTAGAAAGTGTTACATGAAAACCTTAACTGACAAAGCTATGATGGGAGGCAGAAGCCAATTGCTTTGGTCCTGGTAATGACTATGGCATATGGAAGATTGTGTCTTGGAAGGTAAGAGTAACATACATGAATGAATGAATGAGTGAATGAGTGAATGAATGAATGAATGAATGAATGAATGAATGAATGGCATTTCTGTGACACTAAGAGGAAGGGGAAATATGTTTATGAAGCTGGTCTGATCTTGTGAAGTGGAGTTGATGAATACATGCAGAGAAGTAGGGTGTAGTGAATTAAAGGCCTAAAATGTCAAAAAGTATGAATTGGTATCATCTAGGTTGTGAGGATGCACATGAAAGTAGTAATCCCTAGGTTAGTGACAGTTACATGTCCTGCTATAGTTAGTTAATGGAAGAATCAGGGATGAATGTTGACAAAACTTATGCAACATTCTGAATACATGGAATCCAGAGGAAAAATACCCTCTCAGGTAACATGAATGGATCTGTGGAAATGAGATGAAGAAAAAAGTGATGGCCCTTTCAGAGTGTTGTAAGGCAAAATGACATGGAAGCTGCCAGGAGGAAAAGAATTATGTTACAGTATGCCACAGAAGTTTGTGAAATTATTTTAATAGGATGTATGGGAAAAAAAATGCTAGTAGAATGATGCAGTGAAGAAGGCTGTGGATGAGAAGAAAATGGATATGAAAAAATGATGCAAAAAATGAATATGAGAGAAAAATATTGTATAATGTGTTCAGAGAAAAATGATAGTTTCAAAAATGTATTTAAAGGAAGAGTTATTAAATCAGGCAGTGAAAATATGTAGTGATTTTGCTGAATATTTTTTTAAAAAGTTATTTAAAGTAGGTGATGGCTACCAGCAAAGTAGAATTTAGAACTGGTAGAACAGAATTAAAAACAAAAGTGATGAAATAATTTAGCATGAAGTTGAAGGGAGGGAATGCTGGAAGAAGTATTTTAGATATTTGTATGGAAATGGTAATGATATAGCAAAATAACTAAAAATAAATGCTATAAAAGTTAGAATGCCAGAAAAAATGGATGAAAAGTAAGTCATAAATGCTGAGAAAATGTTGAAAAATGGTGTGGGTGCCAACATACAAGGCATAGCTGGGAAAACTTTAAAATATAGATGTGGTTTGCTGATATAGTGGCTGTGAAACTTTAACAGATTTGTGAAGACTGACCTGTGCTTGACTGACCTATGCCTTGGGAAAATGCTGTTATTATCCCCTATAGAAAGGGAAACAAGAATGAATGCAAATGCTATGAGTTGAATTAGTTTGTTAAATCAGCATTGGAAGATATTTGGAAGAATTCTTATCAAAAGGGTATGAGAGGTGATAATTTGCAATATTTATAACTGCACTGTAACTTCATGTTGGGCAGGGCCTTGCAAGCCACATTTTTGCTCTTCAGCAGCTGATAAATGTATAAATTCGAGAAATAACATTTACTGTGTATTTGTTGACTTAAATAAAGCGTTGGATGAAGAAATATTTTGTGTCATTATAAAGTCGAAGGTTGGTAGCTGATTGTGATAAGAGTGGCATATGATGGAAGTAAAATGTGTGAGAATAAATAAAATACTTAGCAAATGACTGAACATGGGGCAGGGAGTAAGACAAGGATGTGTGATGTCCTCTTGCTTGTTTAATGTATTTATGGATACATTTATATTAAAAATGCTAGTGGTAACGTCAGAGCTTTGTTGATTGGAGAAATAAATGCATGTGTATTTTTGTATGCAGATGATGTCATGTTGTTGGCTAGGAACCAAAATGATTTGTACTGAATATTTTGTAGATTGCAATATCAAGAGGTATGGCACAGAAAATTACGGTATCAAAGACCAAGTTAATTGTGTTTCAAATGAAGTGAACAATTGCAAATCATACTAACATGTTTAAAAACTAGAGTGAGGTAAATTTGTTACCCTTGGTAAATGTTTATTAAACATGGGAAGATGGATAGGAAAAAATGCAAATGGTAGAAAAGTAGTGGCAGTATGAGATTTATTCTGAGGAACGGACATTTGTTGAAATGTCAGTCAAAAATTGTTGTCAATCAAAAATGACTATGTCAGGAGAAACATAAGTTGAATGTAGTGGGTATGGAGATAGAATTTAAAAAAAATGAATGGGAAGTGAACAAAAGTGGACTGGGTACAGAAGTGAGGTTTTTGTTTTTTGTTTTTCTTTTAAATCCATTCAATTGTGTCCGATTCTCAAAGACTGCCTGGACAAGTCCTTGCAGTTTTCTTGGCAAGGGTTTTTGGAAGTGGTTTGCCATTGCCTGTTTCCTAGGGTTGAGAGAAAGTGACTGGCCCAAGGTCACCCACCTGGTTTCACACCCAAGGTGGGACTAGAACTCACAGTCTCCCAGTTTCTATCCCAGTGCCTTAACCACTAGACCAAAGACCAAAAGCCCGAGCCGCACATCTCTGTCCTCCTCATTGCCATGTGGGATAGCCATGCTGGGTCTTGCTGCCTCATTGAAGGGTCTAGCCGAGTTCTGCCTAGATGTTTTGCCTCAGTGTCCAGCAGTTCCTGATACTGCGGCTCTGCCTTGCTTTCCTCCACTGCCTGGGTGGACCTGATTGATCTGTACTGCCTAGTTTATCAAAGGCTTCTTTATTGTAAATAGTTATTTGTAATAAAAGTTCTAAAAGTAATTCTACCTGGCCGCCTCATAGTCTGAACAGGACATGCACTTTGGTATAAGGATTTTCCTTGTTGGTCACCATGAGGATTGAGTGGATTAGCATATTATGCACCTGACAATGATAACTTATTCTACAGAATTCATTTCCAAATGTCTTCATGTAGATAATGCAGTAGCCTTTTACAGCTATTAGTGAAAGTACCCTTTAGCATCTTGCAAGCACGTCAGTCTGTCTTATTTGTTTATTCTAATCACATCTCACAGCATACTGGAAGCCACATCTGAGTTAGGGTTAGCTCTAACTTGTCCAGCTATGCACAAGGGACCGGCTTTTGGAAAGAGTACAGCATCTTCTGAAGAAGTCCGTACATAGTCCTTTAAATCTCAACCTCTTTCTTGTAAAATCTGGAAAATACTCTGTTGGGACAAAGCAGCAGAACAAAGCTGGATATATAAAATTGCTGCAAGTGCAGCATTCAGGAATTACTTCATCAGCTGGACTATTGTCTATTGAGGATTATATTACATGTTCCTTCCCACATGGCATTGTATCTCTGAACATTCCTCCTGTTTCTTTCTCTTTCTGCCAATTCTGGTATTTTGTTTCATAGTTTTGTAGTCATTTTTTTCTCCGCATAGGATTTAGCAACAAAACTGCCTGTGTCCCAGAATAAATTTATTAGGACTACAAAAGGAAGCTGTTTCAGAAAATGAAGGCAGTTGTCTGAAATAAATGGCTCTGCTTGCCCTATAGATTTTGTCTAGATACTGATATTCTGAGGAAACTTTCTCATTAAAGGACGAGTACAATTGTGAAATACAGGCTCTCAGAGTAGAAGGTCATAGAAGAGGTCACCCAATCACCATTTTTCTTCCTCTCATTCCCCACAGACAGACAGACAGATAGATAGACAGAGATAGATAGATAGATGATGTTTTATGAAGTATCTTTTCTTAAAAATGCCTTTTAATAAAAAAATTGCTTTGCCCAGTAAGGTCCACTGGAATTGTCTATGGTCATAAAATTTAGCTTGCATCTTAATGAGATTCATAAATGAGTTAGTTTAAAACAACTGTGTCACAAACCATATTTCTTCCTCATGACATAAACAGAACATGTTCATAAACAGAAAAATGAGTCACTGAATCATCTTATGTACAGGAAGTAATGATTAAAACAATAATTTAAGAAAACCACATAGAAAGTACCTCATAAGAAGATATCATGGTATAAAACATAGCCATCTGCCACCTCTTAGCCATAAAGCTGCACATCAATCATCATGTTAAGGCTTAGAAGAAATCACAGACGGTCCCTGTGTTTATCCATATCATGTTTTGATTGAAGCAGTCAAGCAGAGCTCATGCCTAATAAATGGCATTATCAAAACAGGGAGTGGGAAGGGCAAGCCTTCCTTTATCCTCTTTAATTTCTTTGGAGAATTGCCCTGACTGCTGCAACATTCTCCCAGCAAAATGATTTGCAGAGCACTTGGTTATATGAGGTGGTGACTATATGTCTAAGTCTTAAAATATTTTGGAAAGATGTTATACAAACTTTACTCTTCTTTAGAATGAATATAGTTTCCTTATACTATCCTGAATAATGTGTACTCTGTCTGGCAGTTTTCTTAGGTAACGTTGCATCTTAAGGGCCTTTAAATGGAGGTTAACTAAATGGAAGTTTAAATATGCAAAACATTCTTATCTCTTAATATCCTGTATTAGATTTCTATTAATAGCTATAGATTTTGCTGCATTACTTGTCCTAGATTCTCCAGATCTTTTAACCTGTTGCGAGGATAATTATATGCCTACAGGATAAGAGAAAACATTTTTCTTTCACATCTAAAAAGGAAATCTGAGGGATATGGACTACTCTGGACTACTCTTGTCTCCTACAACTGATACTCTCAACCCCCCAGATCCATGCCTGGTTGGAATGTATTACAAGAAGGTTGTCATGAAGCCAAAGTTGATGCTGTACATAGAGCTCAACTCAGAGGGGAGAATTACTGGCCTAATCTCCCCTTAACAGGATAAAGTTGCATATGTGCACTGTAAAGAGTTATAAAGGAGGCACTTAGAGAAAGAATTATAGTCTACAGATTGAAGCAAGTATGAGAAAGAAACTCAAAATAACTGTGTCTTGATTTTGTTTAGTATATGATGGGACAGAGACAGACTTAGACTGCTTTCCAGAGTTTGTTGTTTTGTGTTATAACAATAAACTAGCAACCCTGGAATTCTTGCAGTATCTGTTTCTTGATCTGGCCTACCTCAGAGGGCTGACACGCTGGTATTCTAAACATATGGGATGGAGATGTGTGTCAGCTAAACAAGATATATCAGGCTAAGAAACCAACATCATATACTGTAGGTCAGGACTACTGTTATTGTAATGGCAATAGTAACAGAATCTTATGTCCCTCATTTTATCTTTGGGTAAAATGGGAGTGTGCTGAGTGCAAATGAAGCTGGAAATTATCTACAGTAATCTTCCAACACATGGCAGGAATGTGAACAGGAGTTACTATTTTAACTGACTTCCTGAAAATCTCATATCCCATAGCTGAGCTCCAATGTGTAGGTGACAAACAGCCCGTTTGTGAATGTCCAGCTCCTTTTACAAATGGTCAGCCGTAGAAAACATTAATTGGTTCATGGTATTCTCTCTGAAATGATGAAAGATTGCCTTTGAATTTCTTTGGAGGGACTGGAGACTAAAAATGGTGGTGTAGAAATGGCTTCTATTTCTGTTGCACGTGTATTACTACAAGCTTTTGCATAATTGAGGGGTGGTTGGAAAAAAATGTGCACTGATGACTGTAGGGTTTTTTCTTTAAAAAAGTAGTTGTGGGAATTTAAGTTGTGAATATGGGGAATGATCACTTAAAGTGTTACTGAACTGTTCCCAGAAGTTAGCCTTGAAAGTGTGTCACAGTGCAGTATGTGGTACATATATTTATATCTATGAACATGTTTTGTGATTAATAGAGATAATGATGTTTTGTGAAAGGATAACATTTCTGCTGCTGTTTATTTGTTGTTTTTAACTTCCAGATAAATAATTCTGGATATTCATATTTTGCTCATTCTGTATTTATTTATTTATTTCTCAAATTTGTGCTACCACTCATCTTCCCCCCAAAGAGGGACTCTGAGCGGTTACTGTTCCATATTACTGAATGTATTGCTGACTATTTATCACCTTTCTTTTATTATATTTCTGGCTAAGAAGAAAATTTCAAATCCTAATTAATTCTGCCAGAAGCCATAATGTTTTATTATGAGTTTCACCTAACTTTCATTTGGCATGGAAGGGTTTGCTTATGGTTAAGAGTCTGCCTTAAAAATGAATTACTTTATTTCAGACCTTTTGTGAATGTTCCAGATACTGAACAATCCCTGTAAGCTTTTAGGACTGGCTTGTCGATATCTAGCTTGTCAACAAAGGTAGAATGGTTGAAAAGTATTTGAGGCATCATTCAATACATTCTCATTTCCAGTGGTATATGTTGTCTTAGTTCCAATAGTTGAAATGGGCCTCTGAAGCCACAGAATCCAACTCTCTGCCCAGTGCAAAAATCCAAATTAAACCATCCCAGAGAGATGGCTGTCTAGCTTCTGCTTAAAGACACTCAACATCCCATTCAGTTTCCCTCTTTCTCACCTCACATTCTCTGCATTGTTGAATTAAGGGTTACAATGTAGATATTTGTTTCTTAAATCTATCAGTTCCCTAATTGTAAACCACCATTATATAAACCATCCACTGTATTGCAATCATTTTGCAAAAGTGCCCAAATCATAGTTTCAATGTTTGTATTATGTTCACAAGCATAGAAAAGGCGGGTACCCCAACCTTACAGTACACCCACTTCTGAAAATGTTAAGTGAAACTGCTTAAAATTTCCAGGAACATCAGAACTTCCATTGCAATTGAACGGAAACTGCTTCCACAAGACAGTCATTCTAACTCTGTTGTATTAAGGTCAGAATTAGACACTACCAACTTATTAAACATATTCCAATAGAACAGAACCCTAACCAAGTGCTCCATTATCAAAGTAATACCCAACCTCCCACAAGAGGAGCTGTGTAAGAACATTGCTGAGATGAGCACAAATGCAAAGCAGCAACTCAGTACACCAGAAAAAGGAACAGACTGCTTATACAACATCTTCCAACAAAATGGATACCCATGCAACTTTATCAAAAAGTGCCTGATCACTCAACCCACTACAGCACAACCAACAAAAGGATAACCACTATGAAAAGCATAACGCTGCCATAGTACATCAAAAACATCTCAGAAACAACCAGCAGACTATTATTATGACATGACACTACTGTAGTACTCACACCAATGAAAGCCCTCCAAAACCTCTTAGGTAAACCAAAAGACTCAGTAGCCCAAGAAGAAAAAAAACAGGAGTAATCTACAATATTCAGAGTAAGGGCTGTAACAGCCACTATGTAGGACAAACAGGCAGAAGACCAGCAGAGCGCATCCACAAACACCAACTAGCAGTCAGAAGACACAATGAAAACTCCTCAATCTCACAACACATGGACAGAGTCAACCATACTTTCAACTGGGAAACTGTGAGCATCCTAGACCAAGCCAAATCCAGAAACGCTAGGGAATTCCTGGAAGCTCGGCATTCAAACAAGTCAGCCATCAACAGGCACATAGAGATAAACCATATTTATGCACCATTCAAAAGAGACAATAAAAAAGCTAAGAAGGAAACAAAAAGACCAGAACACATCCTCTGCAGCATCCAGGTGGAGCAATAAGCAAGGATTAACACCAGGCAAATAATCAAGCAGAAAACAATACTCTAATCAAGGAACCACCAAGGGGGAAACTACATCCCAACCCAAAATGGCAGGGCAAGCTACTGTATATAAACAGGGGGCAACCCCCACACTCACTCGCACTGATGATGTTATCTAGTTGGGTAATGAAGTGCCTGCAGGCACACAACCAAGCTCCGAGAGCACCAAGGACTCCACATATTAAACACGTGGCTCCCTGCCAGCAAAAAGCACATGCACTTATCCAGTTCTCATCTCTCCTCAGTAAGATCTAAGAAAAGTTACCCATGTCTAGGCATCATGACACTGCAGACTTCTTATTTACCACCAGGTCATGCAGAAGAAGGCTAAAAATAAAACTCCATTAAAATAATGCATGCCTTCTGTTGCATATTATGAACAAGGAAAGGCAGACCTATTTACCCCATCTATTTTGAGTCTAACAGGAAACAGGTCTGCATGTTAAAGAAAGGGGACCCTTAGCAACTCAAAGCAATAATAGTCATATTGTATCATTAGACTTCAGGTAAGCCATATTCAGATTTTTGAGTAACAAGTAGATTACCACAATGGTTTGCAATGATATGACATTTTAAATGCACTTAACATTTTTAATAGCATTGTCTACTGAGATCCAGATTCCATCATGGTGGATGAAAGACACTTTCATTTTCAGAGGAATATTCTTAAACAGAGCAATTTCTTTAACAAAGATGGACTTTAACATTTACATAATGATAGATATGAGCAGTATGACAACCTGATTTTACCACATTCCTAATACTGCCATTGTCAAAGGAAAGATAATGAATTGGATATAATGTTTTTCCAAATGGTATGAAGTCTTCAACAGGATCTTTAAATTCTGAATTCATACACATGTTTATAGCTCTTCAGCTATGGCAGAATATCCACCTCTGTCTCTTTGATGGCTTGTTAATGAATGGAATATGCAAGGAAATATGCAGAATTATCTGTAATATTTTTGCACAAATGCAAAACAGGAGAGAGAGAGAAAGAGAGAGAGCGAGAGAGCACAGAGTAAAGAAGAAGGGTGTCTTAGATATGAGCATAACATTCTTGTTTCTTCATCTTGTAGAAGAATGAAAAAATGAAAGCTGTTTTAAAATACCTGACATTAATTATGCGCATTTTGAAAGAGTAATTGCAAATTGCTATTTTGCATTACATAACAGGAATATATAATAGTGAGACTGAACACTAATTTTAGTCTTCATCTTTCCATGTACATCTTGAGTTTAAAAGTCTTATCAGCAGGAGAGTCTATATTGTGTTGGAAAGTGCATCACTGTAAGTAAAGGATGAGTGGAATGTTGCAGGGGCAATGAGAACACATGAATATTTATTTAAATCAAATTGAATTGAATTAAATTAAAGCAAATATTAATCAAATTAAATACTGATTTAATTAATTGATTGATTTAAATAACTGCAATGTTTAATTTCTGTGGCACTCCAACAGGTATACATATCCTCAGTGTTGGAATGAAGTGTGCTTCTCCTTTAAAACAACATCATTTTCTTCTTCACACATTTTACAAATCGTAATGCATATTAACTGGGGGGAAAACCATTTTTTTCCTATGTTACTTCAGAGGTAAGCCACACTGAAATAATTGGGCTTTTATTTCTAGCTAAGAGTAGAAGATTGCAACCTAAAAGGATAAATAATTGACTTTTAATGGAAACACCATTGGAAGAGGAAAAAATGAGACCTCATGTATAAAGAGTTATTAGATAATTATGTATAATTATTATATTGTCTGGTTTGATATTGGGATGTACTTGTGAGAGCCATAGGTTGGAAAATGACTTGTCACAGTTGTAGCTGAATGACAAAGGGTGTGCTTTGCATGTTCAGCAATGCCAGAAACCCTAAAGGCCGCATCACTCATTGTAAACCATGGGCAAGGGTCATATGTAGAATTTGTAAAAGGTATAAGGACCACACAAGGACAAGACAAGAAAAATAAGAGAGATGCACCATTTTTTGTGAAACCCCATCCATTGTTTTCCATTAGTTGATTCCACTAATGTCACTTCATCAACTGTCTTCTACAGTATCTAATCTTAAAACTACAACATTCATTTTTCAGGTATTTATTGAATCTTAGTGGTAGCTGAGGAGGTGGTTGAGGACACACATATAGTCCTGGTCAGGCTGTCTAGCAAAATTGTAGACCAGGGATAGACCCTCTGGTTTTTTCCAAAGATTTGGAAGAATACCTCTCACTATCCACTGCCATTAGCCATGCTAGGTAGGTCTTTATAGGGGTGATGTTCAAACCAACCAGAGAGCATAAGACTGCCTCCCATGGTGGTAGAATTGATATTACTATTAAGTGACCTACTTAGTACAGAAGTTCTAAATAGAGGGGCTTATAGTTTGATTATAGAGCCAGTTTGGTGTAGTGGTTAAGGCATCAGGCTAGAAACCAGGAGACCATGGGTTCTAGTCCTGCCTTCAACATGAAGCCAGCTGGGTGACTTTGGGCCAGTCACTTCCACTCAGCCCCAGGAAGACAGCAATGGAAAACCACGTCTGAATCTTGCCAAGAAAACTGCAGGGATTTGTCTAGACAGTTGCTAGGACTCAACATTGACTTGAAGGGACCAAAAACAACAGTTTGATTACCATTCATTTGTGTTCAGTTATATTTTGATGGATTATTTCTTCTTACATCCAGCATTAGACATATAATGAAATTTGACTTGTGTCCTAAGAGGTTCCTTTAATCTTTTCTACTTGCACCTCCCATATGTCCTTTCCTAACCTTCTCTGGAAGGGAAGGTTCCCCAATACTCATGAGGGATGCAGATAGAGAAAATAATCTCTTCCTGCAGGGCTGCCTGTTCTGGGCAATAGACTCTTCTGAATTTTGGAACTGTTATTTGGCTTTAATATTTAGCTGGCTTGGAAAAACATGGAGCCTACAGAGTTCTTAAGTTTGCACCATGTTTATGTCTAGAAATAAGGACAAAAGCAAATCTAAAATGAATAAAAGCCACATATAATGAGATCCTGCCCTAAAAGTATATTTTCTGACTAGGTGCTGCAAAATAGGAGTGTGATCTAAAATTGACTGCCCAGCTCTAAAGCCTCCTTGATCTTCATCCAGGATGTTTCCTGATTTTACCCATTCTAAAAGTTTTTTATAATAATGCCTAGCAGACAATGTGCAAATTATGCTAAGGAGGCTAATGGGCTGGTAATTAGCAGGCAAATCCCAGCTGCCTTTTTTATTGATTGGAACTATCGGAGTTAAGCCCCACTGCTTTGGAATCAGTGCTTTACTATCTATAAATATAAATAGGGAGACTAAGGCAGGGGTCCACCAATCCAAATTGTTCCAAATAATTTCAGTACTAATACAATCATTGCCTGGGGTTTTATTACACTTAATTGTTTAACTAGAGACCTCCTACTTCTGAGTCTGTTAGAGGGGGCTGTTGTGGGAGCAAACTCACATTAAGCTCTAAGTCAAGCTCAGAAAGATCCTCCTGCTCTGCTTTACCATTTGAAACCTTGTATTTTCTTCCAGTTCAAATGTTCTGGCCATCCTTTTGCCTGAATTGAGCATGCATTTAGCATTTTGACATTATATTTAAGTACACAGAACATTTTGTTGAAATCCAGGAAATAGTGACCACTTTACAGTCAACATTCTCTAATTATGGAAAGAAATTTTCAGGGTTTTTTTTCAAAATGCCTGAAGAAAACTATATACTGTATCCGGCCATTTAAAGGATGAGGTGGATAACACTTTGTTTATTTTTGTTTTTCCTTTTTTTAACAAATATAAACACCAAAATGTAAAGGAGACAATGCTCTGAATCAATAGGCTTGAACAAGGTCAACCTGAGTTTAAAACTCAGCTAGCCATAGGGTATGCTTTAGCAGGTCAGCCTTTCCTGCATGAGAAAAAATTAATAACAATTTAAATGTAGTATTTATGTCAAACGGTGAAATCTCACAATGTACATCACATTGACTTTTTGCTTGGATTTATGCCTGAACACAGCTTCTGAAAATTTAGGCCTGGGGCTGGGAGAAATCTTAGTGTCTTTCCAGACATTTTGAAGCTCACCCACCCACATGCACACCGACAAGCCTAAAGCATCTCCAACAACTTTCTGCTCAGTTTTTTTCTTCCAAGTGTCAAGAAGAAAAGAACAAGATCTAAACGTTCCATTTTGGGGACCTCCCACCACTGAATCTGTTTCTCTCCCTAAGAGTGAAATTCATTATAAATTCCTGTTGTTAAGCTTACAATTGGGGAGCGTGGGGAAACAAAAACAAAACTTCAGGAAGAGTTCCTGATCAGAATTTTAGAGAGGACCCTTTTCATTCTTCTCAAACATATCACAGATGGAAGTAGAGACGTTTTATATGAAAACCTGTGCTGCATTATCAAGATTATACAATGTCCTATAGATTCAGCACTGGATAGGAAGCCTGTGAATTTTTTTTTCAGTTCATATCCAGCATGTTGATAGTGAGATCTGAACATTTCAACATGCCCCAGAATGAAGCTTCTTTCTAATTTCTTTTGTAACCTGTCATTCATTGTTCAGTTAAAGATGGAAAAATAATGAGGAGAAAAGGGATAATGGGGAAATTGGTTGGCTTATATGATTATTTATTTAGAAAATCTAATGCAGAAATTTAGGAGAAAGCAGACTTGCAGACTTAGAAGAGAACTTGAATCTCAATTAATAATGTTGTGTAAAGTTTCATAGGGTGTCTGTTACAAAAAGCAATGGAAACTGCAACATTTCATTTTTCCCCCCTTCACATAGAATTCAAAAGCATCAAAGATCCTGAGACCTGGCTGCTTTCTGATGGGCACCCTAAGCAGTCATGTTGATTCTTATTAAAACTTTATCTCAACTATCCAAAACTCTTGGGATTTCAAAATGTGCTTGGAAATCTAACAAGAACATTTTTCTCGGGAGTTACTTGCTGCTTCTGATCAAAGAACTGATATCAAGAAAATAGCCTCTCTGACTGAGATTGGTTTTAGTAGGAAAAAAGGAGACTAAGGATATATGAAAGCAGTAGGGGGGGCTAATATAGTTATCTATATCGGGCAAATTCTTTAATGGCTCAATTCAGAGTGAGTTTGGAATTGAGGTCAAGGATTAACATAGATTGTTCTATGTATTCAAAAGTTATTTCACCATCATGGAGATGTTGGCACAATTGTAAAACCTAGGAGATATTGGTATGATGCTTGTCAGGCAGATTCCACAGCAAGCCTGAACTTTTAGATACATTCTTAGATCAAATCCTGGGTAAAACTCTTGACTATTGCTTCTCCTACTGCCTCCATTGCTTGCTACTTCTTCCTACTCCAATCTGACTGGAGAAAGCTAAGCAAATGTCCCAAGGGCAAAGGAAGCAGCCAGTGGCAAAGCCAGTGAAGAAAAACAAGATATGAGGTGATCCTTACACAGATTAAGTGCTAAATAAGCATTGACAGAATTTTTCTATAAGGAAGGATACAAAATTTGGATGGTGGGGTGGGGTGGGGTGGGGTGGGGTGGATGAATGATACCAAATGACCAACTCATCCATTCCTTATCCATTCTTGTACTTCAAGTTAATCTATGTTGGACTTCATGGCATAAGACCACTATGCCAAAAACGTATGAAGAGTTCATCTTGCTAGCTGGTCTAATGTCCTCCTCCACATTTTTTTGGAAATAAAAGTTTCTAAGATGGAACATAAATAGAAATTTTAAAGTTTCTATTTATGGAACCAGAACAGAGACCAGTAACCTTCTTTTTGCTGTTATTCCTCTGTGATTGGTAACTAGAGGCATGTTGCCTATGGTGAAAGGGAATAGCATGATCAATTTGTATGTATGCATGTATGCATGTACTGTATGTCCTGAATCTCCATCCCAATGTAGTTTTATTGGGTGATCCTAGTTTCTAATATTGTAATAGTAGAAGAAAACTTTATTATTTATCCATGCCTCTGGACTATGGTAAAGGCATGCCATCATGTTCATTGGGAATATTTGTACTTATTTTTGCCATAGAGAGTTGTGCTACATATTAGTGAAACAGACTGGATTTAAACATTAGGCAGATAGATGGATAGATAGATAGATAGATAGATAGATAGATAGATAGATAATAATGATAGATGATAGATGATAGATAAATGATAGATATAGATGGATAATTCAGGATTTATATAGTAAAATAGGGATTTTAAACAGAAAACAACCTGCAAGAAGCTGAACTCTATATTTGTCTTCACATCTGGATGAATGTAAAGCGAAAGATCCTTACTATTTTTGTTATTTTGTTATGGGAAACAATAACAGTTATATTTGGCAAAGTGTATTGAATAAATCAAAGTGGCTATGTTCACATATAAACTGTAATTTACAAATCAAAGTACCTCAATTCATAAATACCAGAACTAAACTGTGTGTTCTAACAGAATGTATGTATGCAGCCAATACTCTCTTGCATGTCAAGTGCTTAGTTTTACTTAACAAAACACATGCAATTGGAGAGGCATCTATTTGGTTGCATATTCTTTTATTTCTTGTATTAATTTATGATTACCCAAACTGTTGTTATAGATAATCTGTAACTGTAGTAAATGAAAGGATCGATGAATTGACTAATTTCAATCCTAATGTTTATAAAAGAATTCAGTCACAGGTAAGTACTAAAATTATGACATCTGTATTTAGAAATGACTGATGGAATTATTTTCTTCCCCTTCCCACCCCAAGAACAAGATAACTAAAGGCAGTAGTTGATAGATGTCATTATTTATTTTACCATATTCCTCTAAGGAATACTGTTTTAGAGAAGAAATGTCTACAAAATCTTAAGCAAAGAACAATTTAACTGATGCCTCAACTATTTTAAAACTGACTTGCATTATAGCTGTATTGGAAGAGGGGAAAAAGATTAATAGAAAAAACTTGTTTTTTCTAGTGGAAATACCGGTGGGGGGGGGTCTTTTGGAATGAGAAATGAAAAAAGATTAATAGAATAAATGAAACTTTTTTATTGTAGAAATAAAAGAAACAACATCCATATACCTTAGCACATATATAGTTATAAACTAAAGCCAGAAATCAGTCAATGGAGCCAGTTTTATGACTCTTATTTTATTAGAAACCCATTGTGCAAACCAGTATCATGCTGAACAGCAGAAAGGCATTTAGGGGAACACAAGCAAAGACTTGTACGCTTCTGGTAATGTTTTGTGCCATCATGGCACTTACATATTTTGTTTCTCACTCTGGTAGTTGAAGGCACAGAGCAGGGCAATAACATCTGCTAAAACTACTTTATGCATTCCCTTCAACTCATCTTTCCATGGAGCCATAAGAAAGAGACATAAGATGATGCTAGGCATTCTTTCTCTATTATGTCTAGTTTATGCCTCAGATAAACAGGAATCTGCTTTCTCATTCTTGCTGGAATGGAGTGACCAGAAGGTCAGTATGTATATAGTTCATTATATCGGGGATTCTCCATTTTTGGAGAGCTTCCTATTGTTTTGTTTTGTTTTTTTCCTTTTTATTCTTTCTTTCTGTTTGTATTAGTTTTTATTGTTGTAACTGTAATTTTTAATAAAATTTCTATTAAAAAAAAGGAATTGGCCTTGTATTGTATGTATTGGGCCTCTAAAGCTCTCACACCATCCATTAAGGAAGAAGAGCTTCTCCCAATGAGATATACACAGTTCACAACCGAATTTTAGTACTATATCATGGTTTCAAGGAAAAAAAATGCCTTTTAAATGAGGATGAATAATTTTGGCTGTACTCCAAAAGTGCATTTGCAAAGAAGAACTAATACATTTTTTGCAAAATAAACAGAACTCCAGGGATATATCACGTAAGCATATGGGAGACAAGTAAACCTTATATGAGAGGAATTGTTATAATTGTTATAAGTTTTGCAAACATCAGAAAAAAGAATATCATAGATGGACATTACAAATGGAAGGGAAAAAAAAGGAATTGAAGCTAATTCACAAAACAAATCCAAAATGACAGGTTTGTTGTTAAACAAAAAACAATTTGATTCATTAGAAATAGAAGAATTACAAAAGAAGATAAAATATGTCAAAATCATTTGGGGAATGCATATAAACCAGGAAAAAAATTTGGTGCATCCATTCAGGAAAAAGAAGGGAAGAAGGATTATAAGAGCAATAAAGAAAGGAAATAAATGGTTGTATATAAGAGAAGAAATCACAGAAGAAGTCACAGAATTTGTTTAAGGAACTATATTCCAAATTGACAAAGAAGGTTTGAAAACATAGGTTGAAGATTCAGAGTTCAAAGAATTTACCAAACAACACAAATAGTAAGCAAACCTATAACAATTCAAGAGATTTAAGCAATAATAATAATAATATAAAATTTAAAATATGACAAGCCCAGAGAGGCTGAGAGCTCAATATGACAAAAAGTTGGAGACAGAACTATCGGAACCATTACTAAGGATAATGAATGAATTCTAAGTGACAAAAAACACCACCACACACATGGGAAGAAGCAAATATAATTTTGATTTAAAAAGAAGGGAATGATCTGAAGAAACCTCAATTATATAGACCAATTTCTTTACTGAATGTCAACTATAAGATATACAATACAATATTAGCTAAATAACTGGGGAAGTGCACTTCTGAAATAATAGATACAGATTAAACAGGTTACATTTCCAAGAGGAAAATGAAGGACAACAGATTTATAATAAACGCATTAGGATATGTCAACAGTAAGTAAAAGAAGGCGGCAGTAGTTTTCCTAGATGTAGATTTTTTTTTTCTTTTTAATCCATTCAATCATGTCTGATTCTCAGAGACTGCCTGCACAAGTCCTTGCAGTTTTCTTGGCAAGGTTTTTCAGAAGTGGTTTGTCATGTCATTGCCTCCTTCCTATGGCTGAGAGAAAGTGACTGGCTCAAGGTCACCCAACTGGCTTTGTGCCTAAGGCGGGAAGATGTAGAAATAGCTTTTGATAATTTAGAATGGCCTTTCTTATTAGAGGATTTAAATAAAATGAACCTAGGAGAAGAATTTAAAATTTGTGTAGAGAGTATATATCAATGGCAAACAAGAAAGATTATAAAACACTAAATACTCCCCACAAGTTTATCAGTGAGTAAAGGTTCAAGGCAAGGGTATTCACTTTCTCTTTAATATTTGTAATTGCTCTAGAAGTTTTGGTGGACAAGGTCTGAAAAGATAAATGACCGGGATCAAAATTCAGAGAGAGGAATACAAAACGAAATGCATAACAATTGTGCAATCACAGAGCTCCCTAAAATAGTTGATGAAAACAATCAAAAAGTTTGGCCAATTCTCTGGATGCAAAATGAATGAAAAGACAACAAAGATAATAACAATATACTTAACCTCTGAAGAAGACTTTGTTAAAACAGAGAATATCTGACAGAATGCAAAAAAGACGTATTTCAATAGATTTATAACAAATGGTGGCAAGAAATAAAACAAATTCTTGATAGGTGGGAAAACGTAATTTTTTTTTGGCTAGAACGTATTGCAGCAATACAAATGAATATATTACCCAATATGAATTTCTTATTCCAAATGGTACCAATTCCAGTCACAGACAAAAGCTGGCAAGACTGACAAACAACAAGCAATTGATTTATATGGTGTGGGGAAAAAAACAAAAAAGATTCAAAATTTTACAAGACTCAAAATTATATTATTGAGCGAGCTGCCTGTCATGGATAACAAACTGGATAAAATTTCTGAACAACAGAATATCAATTGTAGAAGAAGCTGGTTTTGCCAGTGGGTTTCATAGGTATTTATGGTATAAAGAAATAAAAGAAGAAAAGAATTTGCAGAGACATAAAACAAAGTTTTATTAAAATTATGGAATCTTCTAAAAACAAGGATCTTGAGATCTCACCATTAGCATCATGGTCAAATGCCTTTTACTTTAAGGACAGCTACAATAAGGAAGATTAAATCACATATGCCAGTATGGTACATCTCGATGCAGAAAACAGACTAAAGACACAGCAAGGATTGCTCAATGAAGGTAGGAATTTACCATGGTTGATGTATTTACAAATTGCTGGAAGAACAAAAAGTGATCTCAAGAAAAAGAGGCACCTTCAGAAAGGTGACAAAATTTGAAACACTTATAAGAAACCAAGTTCATCTAGAGGGAGGGAGGGAGGCAAGGAGGGAGGGAGAGATAGATATAAACTGTTATTGAGATGTGACATGGAAATGGAACAAATTAAAAATTGCATGATAAAGTGGAATCACAGTAGAACAATAGGGAAAGCTATGGGAAAAAAATAAGTAAAATTTACTCCAAGCTATAATTTGAGGGAAAATTGGTATAAAATGATGGAGGTGGTATATAACTCCATCACTGATTACCAAAATAACAAATGTTGGAAATGCTATAACAAAGAAGGAACCTCCAAAGTCTTGGCAGGAAATACATCAAACCATTCAGAAAATTTTAAACATAAAATCTGAACTTAAACCATAAATATTTTTATTAGGAATAATCCAGGAAATATAAATGAAAAGAACAGAAAGACAGGCAGGCAGGCAAATTCTGACATTTGGAATATGGTTTTTAGAGCAGCTTGTTTTGATTTCTGAGGCACAACAGTCTGTACTGCCAGCTCCAGGCACAGTGATCTCCTTCCTTGTGGAGTGAAGTTTTCCCAAACAAAGGGGTCATCACACAAATAATGGAATGGATCATATCCACAGTTTTAATGTAGTACTTTAAAATAATTCAGCTTAGCCAGATTCATACTCCCCCACCCCCACCCAGTCATGTAAAGATCATGAAGAAGGAACCTGGGATCCCTAAACCTATCTTCTATCAAATGGCTTGAATTGGGTTTGTTCAATATGTTTGCTTAATTTTTGCTATAAGTTCTTATTGCCACAATCCAAATTGTTACACATGTTTCAGATAATCTGAAATTTTCCCTGCCTCAACTATCCAGCTATCTCGTTCTTCCTCTGCAATGGACTGTACTCTATTTCTCAATACTTCTAAGATGCTTACCAGGCGATGCTATGCTAAAAACAGAGCTGTGAAGAGATTTTCAGTGTAGTACACAACCTGATATATTACTAAGGTAAACAGCTAGGGCAAGAAAGAGAATATTTTGTTCTGTTGTGTCCTCACAATTGTCAATGTTCTGGCATGGGTAATAGCAAGAATGTGAGCTAGCCAATATTTGAAGGTTTCTTTCATGAGTTCTTGTATTAAGTTTTTCCTGAAGAAAAAATACAGTTCTTGAAATCTGAAATTCTAGGGCGGGGGGGATCAAATTCTATTTTTAGTAAGTACTTTTTGCATCCATTAAGACTGCATCCCTTTTATTTTATCTTCTTCAGTATTGCAGATTTCTTCATGCCAAATCAAAAAAGACTGATTCCATAGGTTCCACATTTTCAATTTTTATGTATTTTTGAAACGCTTGGGACTGGAAATAGACATTTGCTTTCTCAATCCATATGGTCTGAGACTAGCAGGTGCTTGAAAAGTTTTATGTAAATGGTGACTCATACCATTTGCTGGATTTTTCTTGGCAGCCCCTACCTCATTTCATCAAAATATTTTATGAAAACTTGCTCATTTATGGGATTAACAAATGAAACCTACATTTAGGAAGGATGTCATAACTGACTGCATGCCGTCTGCCCAGGTTTGTTGCCAGGGGCTGTTAAAGCTTAAATTAAGTTGCTTGTAATTTACAAATGTCAGCTACATATGAAAGAAACTGTGTAAGATTAAAATTAAAAATAGGTCCAAAAGTGAAGTGATGACTAATATTCCCAGGCATTTACAGCCAATTATTTACTGAGCAGGTAATCCAGTTTTAGGATTATACCTTCAGATGAGGAGAAGAGTTCACCTCATGTAATGTCCTCCCCATACAATAGCTATGTAGCTTTCTTCTACTACGTAGAAAGCTAGGCGTCAGAGACAAGAATTGCAGTATAACTTTTCCTTGGCACCTAGTTTTCAACATGAAGGAGATGTTTCATAAGTCAATGGCAGTAAGCTTTGAGCTAATTGTAAGAAGGTGGAAATAAGTGAGAAAAAGCTCTAATCTACTCTACATGCTGGAATGGGTAAAAATATCAACATTCCAATCATTTTGTTAACTAAACAGCCTGAAAATCTGATTAACATCTTAAAACATACATCACATTTGAACTGAAGGAAAGGCAAGGCCAGACAATATGATTCCATGTAGTCTGGGTTGAATTCATTGTTTACAAATTAAATCATGATAAAATTGAAGAAAGTTATATAATTTAAAGCTTGTGTTTTTTTTAATTTATATAAAACACCCTTATAAAGCAAAGAAAAAGAAACAAGAGAGAAAAAAACTTTTAAAAAGTGGTAAATTAAACTAGAAACCATATTTATTTATCTATATTTCAAATTTCCATCACCGCCAATCTCCCTCGAAAAGGGGACTCTGGGTGGTTTACAATCAAAGTTAAAACACATAAATTACAATATAAATACTCTATTAAATAAAATAAGTATACAGTAGAAAATATAAAATCCAGCAGCATAGATCTTGTTTGTTGGGGATCTATAAAAGCCACCCCCAAGATAAACTGGAGCCCCTCCCACCCCAAGCGAGGCGGCAGAACCAGATTTTTAGGTTGTTCCAGAAGTCTGGGAGCGAATGGGCCTGTCTCAGCTCCGGGGGCAGAATGTTCCAGAGGGCGGGTGCCACTGCAGAGAAGGCCCGCCTCCTGACCCCGCCAGGTGGAATTTCTTTACCAGCGGGGTTCGTAGCATGCCCTCTCTGCATGACTGGGTGGGGCGGGTTGATGTTATGGGGATGAGGTGGTCCCTCAGGTAACCTGGCCCCATGCCATGTAGGGCTTTAAAGGTCATAACTAACACCTTGAATTGGACCTGGAAGCAAACTGGTACCCAGTGCAGCCTGCGCAGCAGTGGTATCACATGTGCCAATCTTGGGGCACCAATAACTGCTCATGCGGCTGCATTCTGGACCAGTTGAAGCTTCCAGATACTCTTCAAGGGTAGCCCCACATACAGCTCATTGCGATAGTCTATGTGGGAGATGACCAGGGCATGAGTGATTGTTCGGAGGGCCCCTCGATCCAGGAAAGGCCGTAACTGGTGCACAACATGAAGTTGCGCAAAGGCCCTTCTGGCCACGACTGCCACCTGCTCATTGAGCAGGAGTTGTGAGTCCAGGAGGACCCCCATATTATGCACCAGGTCTGAATGGGGCAGTGCAACCCCATCCAGAACTAAAGATGTTAACTTCCCGGATACAGAGGAACCATCAACCCACAGCCACTCCATCTTACCAGGGTTCAGTTGAAGCCTGTTGTTCCCCATCCAGACCCCCACAGCCCCCAGGCACATGGAGAAGGCAGCTACCGCATTACTTACCTCATCTGGGATGGAGATATATAACTGAGTATCATCAGCATATTGATGATTCCTCATCCATGGTGACAGATGATCTCTCCCAGCAGTTTCATGTAGATGTTGAATAGGAGAGGAGAGAGAACTGAACCCTGCGGCACCCTGCAATGGAGGGGTCGAGGGGCAGATCTCTCCTCTCCTATCACCACTGATTGGGACCAGCCCTGGAGGAAGGAGGTGAACCAGTGCAAAACTATGCCACCCACCCCAAACTTCCTGAGCTGACCCAAAAGGATACCATGGTCAATGGTATTGAAAGCCACTGAGAGGTCAAGAAGAGCCAGGATGGATGCACTTGCTCCATCCTGCTCTCGCCAGAGATCATCCATAAGTGCGACCAATGCAGTCTCTGTCCCATATCCTGGCCTGAAACCTGACTGAAAGGGATCCAGATAATCTGTTTCCTCCAGAATCCTCTGGAGCTGCAACGCAACCACTTTCTCAACCACCTTTCCCAAAAAGAGAAGGTGGGAGACAGGGCAAAAATTGCCCAGTATAATGGGGTCCAGGGATAGCTTCTTGAGGAAGGGGTGTACCAGTGCCTCCTTGAAGGCAGCCAGAAACTCCCCCTCCCTCAAGGATGTATTAACCATCGACTGGACCCAACCACAAGTCATCTCCTGGGCCGATTTTACCAGCCAGGAGGGTCAAGGGTCAAGATGGCATGTGGTTGCATTTGTAGTCCAGAAGATCCTGTCCACTTCCTCAGGCCCAACAGGATCAAACTGTTTCCAGATAACAGGGTAAGTACGTCCCCTTGGCATCTCCCCAGACTGTGCCTCACACTTAGAGTCCATCTTAGAACGAATTTGAGCAATTTTATCCTGCAGATGCTCAGAAAACTCCTCTGCACAGCCCTGTAAATGGATCACTGAATCCCCCTTACCCAAGAGGGATTGGGTAATCCTGAACAGGGCCGCCAGGTGGCATTCTGCGGATGCAATAAGAGTGGAGAAATATTGGCGTTTCGCCATTCTTACCACCACAAAGTAGGCCTTAATGGCGGCTCTAGCTTGTGTTCGGTCAGATTTGCTCTTTGTATTTCTCCAGCGGTACTCTAGACATCTCTTAATCCTCTTCAGAACCTGCAACTCCTCTGTAAACCAAGGCAAGTGCCAGGTCGGATGAGGCAAGAGAGGTCGCACAGGCACGATCCTGTCCAAGGCCCCTGCCGCCTCCATATGCCAGGCCACTGCTAGGGCCTCTGCTGGACCATGCAGTAGATCCTCAGATATAACCCCCAGCTCCCTCTGAAACCCTACCGGGTCCATCAGTCACCAGGGGTGGACCAATTGAATGGGTCCTGCCTCCCTGCAGAGTGGGGAAGCACCAGAGAATCTCAAGGTCACCAGGGCATGATCTGACCATGACAATGGGGACAGATCCAACTCTCCCCTCAGATCACATTGCCACTGCTCCAACAAGAAAACCGAGTCTGGGGTGAGGCCACTGTCTCGAGTCGGGTCCCGAATAATATGGGACAGGCCCATGGCCACCATGGTGGCCATGAACTCCCAAGCCGCTTCTGAGGCATGCCCCAGGGATGGCAGATTGAAGTCCCCCAGAACCATAAGAGTCCTGGGGGTACTCCACCACCAGCAGCTCAGGCAGGGAGGTTGCCATGCAGCAGGGAGGCTGGTACAGCAGCAACACTCCCAACTGTTCTCGGGCACAAAATTTAGGACTTTTTAAAGGCTTTATTTTTCTTGTTCTTTTTTCTTTCTTTCTTTTGTTTTATAAGGGCTTTATAAGGGTGTTTTTGTTTTCCCCCTGCTTTCATTCCCTTAGGCAGCCTAATATAGTTTTTCTCCTTTTCATTACAGAGTTTTTATATATATAAAATAAGCGAGGGTGATTTTTTTGAAGTATATCATTTTTAATTCAACTGTAATATAATTATACTGCAGTTTAGTTTATGAATATTAGAAATAATTAGCTAAGATAATTGTAATTTTTTAAAAGCTTAATATTTTTTTTAAAAAAAAATGTGTATCATGTTACTTTTTGCCATAGAGATGAACTAGAGAATTAGTATTTTGACAAGATGCCAAAAGGATGGTCCCAAGGAACTGATGTTCTCAGTGATGCCCATTTTACTTATTTATTTATTTTATGTGTTAAGACACACATACTAAAAACATGTAACTTAGAAACAAGGTGAAAACAAGTTATCATTGCAACTGTTCACTTTGGGCTGTGAGCCAATAGCAGTAGAGTTTCCTGACTTGATTGGCTGAAAATAACCACAACATTGACACTGGCTTTTAAAACAGGCAGCCAACTAAAAAAAAAGCACCAGTAGCAAGCCCTGTGCTTCAGAAGAGATGCCAGAACCTGCTTCAATAAATTATCTCCACTGCTGCAGTTGAATGCAAACTGAATATGTATTATACCTCTAAACTTAAATTTTAATAAGAAAAATCAGATTACATCACAATATCACAATACCAGTAAGTTGTGGTGTGGGAAGACATACAGGGTTATGTCCATAATATAAATATGGGCTTCCTTCCTCTTAATGAGACTTCCTTTTGCTCTTCTGCTCCTCTCTAAATAAATCAGTTATTTATTTCATTAAATTTATTGTAGCTGCCTACTTCAGCAGATTGTGGCTTACAAAATCTAATACAAAAAATTAAAAACTTGAACAAAACAAAATCAAAACAGGGTGCCATCCATATCTCTGGGAGGATGCTTTTCCTGAGGGTGGGGACTGTGACAGAGAAGACATGTTTCCTAGGTCTTACAAGATGGGAGTGCACTTGGGACCTGGAGTGCACTTACTCTGAGCAAATGTACTGGACAGGCAGAAACAACGGGAGACAGGTGGTCCTCAGATAACCAGGCTCTGTGCCATGAAGGTCTTTAAAGGTAACTGCCAGCACCTTGAATTGCACCCAGAAGGCAACTGGTAGCTAATATAGCTTCTGAAGCAGTGGTGACACACGGGCAGAATGAGAAGCTCCTATTACTACTTGCGTCACTGCATTTGAACCAGCTGTAGCTTCTAGGTGGTCTTCAAGGGCAGCCCTAGGTAGAGCATATTGCAATAGTCTGGTCATGAGGTGTCCAGGGCATGAGTGACCAACTGAAGAGCTTTCCTGGTCAGAAAGAAGTGCCACTGGTGCACAAGATGCACCTGTGCAAAGGCCTTCCTGGCCACAGTTGACACCTGCTCTTTGAGTAGTAACTACAAGTCAAAGAGGATTGCCAGGTTGTGCATGGTCTTGAATGGGGAAGTACAACCCCATTCAAGGCCAATGGTGGAAACATCCCCAACTCAGGGAGGCCAAACAGCCACAGCCATGTCAGGATCAAGCCAAAGTCTATTCCTCCCTGTCCAGACCTGAACACCCTCTGGACATTGGGTCAGTACCTCAACAGCTTCACTTCCAGAACTCCATCAAATCCTTTCTAGCAGATGGGGACTGGGGGGTGGGTGGGGGAAGCGTAAAGGCATTTAATGGTTCCTTAGTCCTTTCCACTGACAGATGCCATTCCATCGGTGGATAGACACAAATGTGACCCATTAGCTTCAGTTTTAAGTTACCATTTTGAAAAGTGGATTTCAGATTCTTGTGACTGAGGAACATGCAGTATTAGTGCAAGAAATGACAAATGCATCTGCTGTTGATTTCAGGACTGAAGCGACTATGAAATAGCTGTGCCAAAAGGGGATGGTGGGATGAGTGCCTTTGCCCACTTCAGTGATTTTGCATGCCTCAGTTGTATAGATATGAGAAGCACCTGGTTGTGCGAGAAACTCTTCAGCTTTGTCTATAGAGTTGCTCAGGGATCACAGATTCTAACGAAATAAATCTATAAGATCAACTTCTCCAGCTGAGCTGTTTGAATCAATTGTGTTGCATGAGCTTAACATAATTAAATCAAAGCGTTATTGTTGTTGTTTTAATATAGGAAATTAAGAAAAACTTCTCCTATCACTAGGCCTCAGTAGTACCTATTTATCAAACCTAAGAGTTGTCCTTGTAAAGCAGATGCAGTTAAGCCTGGTTATCCACGAAACCGTAGGAGTTGCGAGTGCTCCATACAGGGCCAGCTCTGCCTCAAGCAAGATGCGTTTAACTAGACTACACTTGTCTGTGCCAAATTCATGAAGTGAGAAAACACTGAACTCTCTGTCCTTGAACAGAGGCACTTGTGTGCCTCAGGAGAAAAGAAGGTGAGCACAATGGTGTGATTTCTGTGTTTCTGGCTTAAACTGTGTTTCTGTTTAACTTTGTTTGCTTAAGTTTATAATCAAGCATAAAGTTTCTTTATCCACTGGCGTGCTTTGTCTCTGGATCTAAAAGAACCAATTGTTTGAGCAGAACAGCCTGTCAGCATTGGGTTTTGAATTTCCTTGTATATATATTTTTTACATCAGCTGCATTGCATTTTAGGAGAAGCTGATTTGTTATTAAAGCTTTTGAGTGTTTTGAATAAATTTACAGCATCCTCCAGTGTTCTGAAATTCACACTAATAAATTCCTAGACTTAAACAGGCTCACTCGGAAAAAAAAAAATCTGAGTATGCTCAGAGGCTTACCACTTGAATGATCTTTTTTCATCAATAGGTGGATGAAAATGTACAGTTAGTTGAAAGATGGGGGACACAGCCTTCTGAAATAATGTAGAACCTTGTTTTTAATAGACTTATGTCCCCATACCATGTACAGAATTCCACATAAGATTATTAAATAAAAAACAGATTTTACTACATACAATCTAGTATTCATTATTTGCAGTGAAGATTATAAATAAAAATGAGTGCATGTTATGTCTGATAGATAACTAATAGATACAAGAAATGCAAATGGACAAAAAAGGTGATGGATGTCAGTGTCCCCATCAAATTCCATACATGGCTAAAGTGAAGTACCCACATTGCCAATCCAATGTACCACAATTTTCTATTACTGACATCCAATTTTTGTCCTTTTTTTTTAATGGACTGAAATATTTTAATGGAGTCTTTCTCTGGCACTGCCCCAAGCCAACTAAAATCTGAAGCTACAGAATAATAATAATAATAATAATAATAATCTCTATTGCTTTCATCTGGAAAGTATCCCTGCCTCTCTAGAGTAAAATGCTTTCATTTTGCTTTGAGATATCTCCCCATTTTAGGGATATGAAAGATGCATTGTCAGACTGCTTCAAGAGAAATTGACCATTTCATTCCACAGTAAACATTTATCATAAAAATGCATTTATCACACTATTTGTGGCAGAGAGTCTTGATAGTATGAGCTTTTATTGTGTGTGATTTATGTACATTTGCTAGAGAGGTGAATGAAAGATAAAGGCTTTTGACACAGTCATTCTCTGTTGAGTCAAAATGCTATACAGTAGACTAGCCTGAGCCATTCATACACTTGGCATTATTTGTATCCAGATTAATGGATATACCTAGTTTCAGCCACTTAGCAACCTATTATACATGAAAATTGTGACAACAGCAGTTTTTTGTTTTGCTGATGAAAGCCATATTCTAGAATTGGAGTGAATGTTCTATGGGAAATTGTGTTTGAGCTCTTAAAATTTTACATTTACTTTTAAAAAAATAAGTGCCTATTCTTTTCATTCCTGGTTCATCCACCTTAACTTAATTTTTCTGGGTTCCAAAGCGAATATTGTCTGCTTTAATCAAAGGAGCTTCCTTGCCTAAGTTGATTTAGGCTCAGGATAATATAATGCTACTGTCAGTCTTACGATTTGCTGTAATGAGATGCTGAAAGAAAGGATCTATTTTAAGAATATAGAATATTTTAAGGCAATAATATAAGCACCAGTCAAAAGAAACTTCTTGTCCTTTTGCTGTAACATTGAGACTGCATATACTGCATATAGCACTGATTTCCAATCTATCTGCTGTAAAATTACTATTGTGATCCCCTGCCTTTAGAATATGTATCCAGGCATGGGTGCTTTCCTAATAATCTTCTGTTTGCATTGAAAATATATCTCTTTTAAAGTTCAAATGTACTTATGCTTTTAATCCAGGGAATGGAGATCTGTGTATTAATTCCCCAAAGTTTGGAGGACACTATTATTATAAACAATTAATATGACACACTCCAGTAGGGTAATACAAAGGGCTAAAAAGAGAATTAAATATTTTTAAAATGATGCAGCTTTATTTAACAACACTAGGACAACATATGAGACAGAAGTGCAGCTATTTCATTTCATTTTGCTGCGTCTCCATCTCCCTTGCCTAGCACATGACACTGTTTTTGTTTGCAGGAACATAAGCTGCTGCTTGAACTCCAACATTGAAACAACAATATAAAACCTAGTCCGCTCATGTTGGAGAGTGCTTTTCACTGAGATGGTTCATCTAGGTTTCAAAATTAGAATTATGATGATGCAGCCATCACAAAAAGTGGAATAACTATGTGAGGCAGTGATTAAGCATGAATTTTACATCTCCTGGCAACTGTCTTTTAAAAAGAAATAAATATATGCGGTTTTTAAAATTTCCTTTCTCATAAAAGGGAGAAAGGGAGAGAGTTAGAAGTAGATAATAACAACAACAACAACAACAACAACACAAAACAGCCCAAGAAGAATTGCACGAGGCTGAGAAGGCCATCCAAATGATTCAGGGTACCAAAGAGCTCACAAAGGGTGAGACGTTAAAAATGTAAGGCTTCACATAGTAATCAGCCAAGGATTAAGTAACAAATTAGGTAAAGGTAAAGCTTTCCCTTGACATTAAGTCCAGTCATGTCCGACTCTAGGGGGCAGTGCTCATCTCCGTTTTAAAGCCGAAGAGCCAGCGTTTGTCCGTAGACACTTCCGTGGTCATGTGGCCGGCATGGCTAAATGGAATGCTGTTACCTGCCCGCCGAAGTGGTACCTATTAATCTACTCACATTTGCGTGTTTTCGAACTGCTAGGTTGGCAGGAGCTGGGACTAGCAACAGGAGCTCACCCCGTCATGTGGATTTGAACTGCCGACTTTCCAATCGGCAAGCTCAGCAGCTCAGCGGTTTAACCCGCAGCGCCACTGCGTCCCTGTATAAGTAACAAATTATGTGTACTTAAATGAATGACAGAAAATAAAAGAATAAGAGAGAAAAACAGTCTGAAAGAACAATCATATCTCTGGCAGAATTAACATTACTCAGTTTAAGAGGATTTTTAGTGAAAGAGGCAGATCTGCTCAGGGAAAGCTTTTATGACATAGAATATATATTTTTGTTTAAAAGTAATTTGATAATAATTATGTATTAAGACTGAGGTTATAAATAGTGTGACCTATGTTGGACTTATAGGAGCTCATAAGGATACTCCAGTTTATTTTTCCTATAAAAGTTCTTGACATGAAGTTCCCCAGAAAGTTCAGTTAGCACAATTTAAAATAGATATTGTGAGTAGATTATAATTAGGACCCTCTGAGTAAAATAGATGTGCTCTGTTGTTATTGGGATGACTTTATCCCCCTCTTCCCACTTTTTTTTTCCTTTAAAGAGATCAGATTCCTGGACCCATCTTGCACATTCTGCAGAGATACAGTTACTGTACTGTTTCATTTTGTGAAAGTCTTGTGGTTTGGAGCTGCTCCTATCAGGTCTCCTTTTAACCAAATCTCTGATCCTGCTTAGCTTTGAAAAAACCTTAGCAGAGGCCAGAGAATCCTTGATTTAAACATGCTGGCAGACTGATTTAAAGTCCTTAACCATTGCAAAAGAGACCTCTTTTACAGGCCTCTCTTTACACACATGCATGTACACAGTACACAAAGATTAGATTAGATTGGATCGGATCGGATCGGATCAGATCAGATCAGATCAGATCAGATTAGATTTCCCCATAGGGTTTTTCCTTGCAGTTTTACCCGAGCGAGCCTCAACATCTAACCTTCTATGGTACTTGATGGAAGATATAGTAGTGTGACAATTTTGGAAGATTTATGTCCATGCTTTGATGAAGCTTCTGAAAGTGTTTATATATTAGTGTATTGTCCCTTTTAAATATCTGGTGCTCTGAGCTAGTAACTCCCTCCTCACTGAGAGCTGAGGTTACCTGGAAGATGAGGTAAGGTATTACCTGTTTGAGGACTGGTCCAGGAATAGTTCCACAGAAGTGGCTAAATCCTGTACTATTGCAACCACCATCAGGAAGCACTGGGTTTGAGCTGGATCTCAGGGTCTTAGGGAATTATCTATTTTTTATATTTTTAATGAATATCTGTTAATTGTATCATTTATGCCTGCCTGCCTGCCTGCCTGCCTTCCATATAAGTAACAAATAACATCCAACAGATCTGCCCTTTTAACTCAGATGCCAACCTTTTTATGACTGTGCATGCTTTAGTTATCTCAGGTTGGATGCAGTCTTATCAATATGAGGCTTCCCTCGAAGTGAATCCAGTGAACTCAGGAAGTGCAGAACGCACTCTTACGATTGGTCTGAGCATTTCTAAAGCTCTATTTTATCATGACTAAGGCCTTCCTCGGCTACCTGTGATCTCCGGGGTACGCTTCAAGCTTAACTAATTGTACATAAAGCCAGTTAGAACTTGGGATCTGCGTATTTCATCGATCATGGTCATCTCTCTCTTTACTTCTTCAGATGTACAATACTCAAAAGAGGGAGGCACTACTGTTACTTCCATAGGCTTCTAAAACTACAATTATTATATTTAATTTGTTTATGATTCTGTTCATATTTTGAAGTGCAAAGTGCAGATTGATGGGGTGCTATATAAACATCTAAATGAATAAATAACACTTAAACCTGTAATGTGTGAAGTGGCCTCATAACAATACTGCTGTGTTGTTAAGTCTCCTTTATAGTATCAGTGCTATCTGGTACATCAGTCACCACATAGAGCAGGGTATCCTCTGTGTGTGTGTGTGTGTGTGTGATAAACCCATGCAATGTTTCTCCTGTGACCTGATTTCCTTAGTTGTGACTCTGACAACAGTTGACAGGCTGTGCATCTTCTCTGTCAGAAGGGAAAGTGTGTCTTTTGCCAGCAGGTCACAGTGCCAATTTGCACATTTTCATTAATCTGATTGGAAAGTGTGACAAGTGACACTTATACTGTGATGTGTGAAGTTCTCTCTCTAGAGTTAAGATGTTGAGGCTATCGAGATGACTAAGAGCCTTCAGTATTGCTAGCCACAGCATTCTAATAACACAATAATGAAAAAAGGCAGCTTTCCAATGATGCTTTTAATTTTGTTACCAGTTAAAAGATTTGGTTCTCAGGTGCCCTTTGATTTACTTAATAAATGCTAAAAAAAGGTTTGAGTATAGGAATAGTATTTACTGAAGAGCCAACATTCACATGTTATATACAGCTCCATCAGTATTTTTATTTTTTTCTGTGGTTACACAACTCTAAAGCTCATGAAACACACTTTATTTTTAAACTATGTTTTAGGATTTTTGTTTTGTGCCCTTGAGTCAGTGTTGACTCTTGGTGACTGCCTGGACAAGTCCCTGCAGTTTTCTTGGTAAGATTTTTCCGAAGTGGTTTACTGCTTCCTAGGGCTGAGAGAGAGTGACTCGCCCAAGGTCACCCCGCTGGTTTCACAGGTATCACAGTTTCCCAATTTCTGGATTGATGCCTTCACCACTACACCAAACTGGATTTATGTTTTAGGGTAGCATGTCCCTTTGTAAAAACTGAGGAAGTTGGAATAAAGGAGAATGAGATTGAAAGTTTAATTTTAAATGGAGGGGAGAATACAAATGAGCAATGTGAAATCTTTAGTCCCCATATGGGGGAGAAACATGGTGGGGAGAAGTGAGGGGAAGGTTATCACCAAGTAGGGAGAACATCCTTCAGTCCCAAGATATGCCTACAGTAGATATTTGCAGAACCATCTACTCCAGCCAGTACTAGCCTGAGCAATCAGTTCAAACAGAGATCAACTGTAGTTGAGTCTACATTTTCAGCCGGTTTGCTGGGCTGAAGCAAAAAGGCTCTGCTTTTCAGTGGAAGTGCTGGCACTGTGGAACAGGCTTCCAGTAGAGGTCAGGTTAAACTCATGTTTCAGAAGCAACTAAAGATGGAGTTGTTTCAATGATCCTTGTACTGTGGATGTTTTAATTGGTTTTTATATTCTATGAGACTTTTGACTGTGGTTGGATAGTGTAAAATAACTAAGTAAATAAATAAATATTATTTCTCCTGAAATTGATAATTTCTGCCTTTTTCCACATTAACAATTTTAGCTTGATGGTAACATTTGGAAGGTCTCCAGAGATTACTTCTCAGGCTTGGGAGGGCCAATGCAGTTGTTCCATTGCTATAGCTTTTTGTTCCTCCTAATAAATCATTCTGTCATGTTCACTGTTTCAATGTACAGTTTACATCGTAACATTTCACATGCCATGGCGCCGACGTGCGTTTCTGTTTGGGAGGGAGCTGCTGTGAAGCCTTGTACCAGGCTCTGTATCTGTGTTCATTACAATGGAATGTGTTCGGGTTATGTGCTCTGTTCAAGGACTTTTCCCGCAGACCATCAGAATCTGTTAGGAGCACCTGGGATTGTGAACTTGGGAAGATTCTACGAGGAGAGGGATCTCATTTGCACCAAGGGTTTTTAGTTTGCATTTGGCATGCTTTTATCATTCTCAGCTTTCTCTGTGATCCTGCATACTATTCTTTAATAAATCAGATATCTTTGAATTCCTGCTCGTGAGTCTGATAGTGTTTTAGAATAGGCAACCATTACAATTCACTGATTTGGTTATGCCTTTTAAATGCTATAGAATCTGGAACAGGGAACAAGATGACTCAGACTGGAAGCTTACAGATGTGGAAATGTATGTGGACATGACTGACCTTTCCTCAGACAAGGCATTTTTAGGGCTCCCCAAATCTCTGTTTTTAAATTCGGAAGGGGGAAATTTTTGCAAGCTGTTTCTATCAGTGCAAGCCAGAGACCAATCACCCTTCCCTTACAGCTGTTCTAATCAAAACAGATTTTCTGTACCTGAGCAATATAGCATAGAGGGAGAAAGATTCTTTGCCTAATGAAAGCTTCATATTTCATTTGGGATTTTTTTAAAAATATAATTATTGATAAGATAATAAGGGAGAAATCAAGCTTGTAGACTTGAAGAAATAAGCAAGCAGTACTCTTAAACAACATTACAGTTGACAGAGAATCAGCAATTTATTTTCAAGATTATTTAAGTAGTACTTATTTGGTAGTAGGTAGTATATATTATGGATTAAAGCAGGGAAAGGTAGAAATTGATCATTTATTCTCCAAATATATTTGCTGCTACTGTGCTTGCCTGGTCCAACACAAAAACAAAGATAAGTAATTAAAATATTTTCAGCACAGACAATTGGAATGAAAAGGTGATGACTGAAGGTATAGTTCTCATCCATTCCTTTTAAAATTGTGTATTTTGTTGAGTGCCATAAAATAAATACTTGGCTTGGAATTCAAAACAGGCAATAAATAGTAAGTATCTTGTGAACATTTTTCATAAATCTTAATGACATAGCATAAATATTCTTGAATATTTTCAAAGTAAATTTCAGCAGTGGCTGAAAAATTAACACAGCAAGAGAGAATCTTGAAAATCCTTTAATTAAATATTGTTTTATTCACATTTGATCTCCATTTTTTTAGTTATATCAGCAAAGTTATTTCTAAAAGATTGTCTCTCCCTATTAAAATACTGCCTATACAAATATTGAGATAGAATGATTGAATATGGATGTTTTGTATTAAATTTACAAAACCATGCTTCTAAACTATGTATTTTGTTTTTCCATAGTTTACATTTTCTGGTGGTTTTATTGCTGCTGTTGGTTTTTAGAATGCTGTTTTTAAAGAAAAAATCAGTGCCTGTAGATCGTTTTATGTTTAAGTATTTTTTTAAGAAAATCCAGCAATTTATGGGATTATTATTATGGTTATTTATAAATCAACTTTCAGAATAACAATCCTCCTACAGTGACTTACAAATAATATAAGCAAGTGTATATAAAACTGCAATAAATATTTAAAAGAAATAAATATGATTCTTCTAAGATTCTTCTAGTAATGAACTGGGGCAGGGAGGGGGGATCCAGCAAGAAAATTGAGCTTTCCTGCATTCTACACATTGAGCTGCTTAATTTAATATTATGAACGGAAGCCCATCTTCCTGTCCAAGGATAAGTTGGAAGTTTTGTCCAAACCTTAGATATCCTATGATTAATCTTAAATTGAAATAAACTACCTTTAAGCCATGGTTTATGAGCTTTTCTCACTAACTATAAATGAGATTAAACTAACAATAACTTATGTGTCAGGTGATGCATGAAGTAGCAGTTTAAGTAGAACAGAGATGCAGGTTTTTCAAACAGCTTTAGGAGGAAGAAGGGATACCATGGCAATGGGGAGACCAACTTGTTCTTGGAGAAAAACTCAGACTTTGATTAAAATTGAATGCAACTATTGAGATACGGTTACTGTTAGGAGTTTCTCAATTTTTTTTTTTTTTTTAAAAACCCTTTTCTCTATTGCTTAACTGCATATTTGGATTGGGAGGTTGATTCAGTTTTTTTATTTATTTCTTTAAAAAAAAAACAAATTAAGCATCCAGATACTTATATCTCTGCAATAGCCTATATGTCAAAGAGAAAAATCTTTTAGGCTTAAGTGCATGTCTATGTAAACATTTCTTTCTCTGGCCTAATAATCTGAATGGGAAAAATGTTTTTTATCCAGAATGGTAAAAGAATTATTTGCCTGCAATTATAGGCATATTTTGTTTCAATTGAATTATTTATTTTTCTATGCTATATCTGTAATGTGGTTTTCTTGATTTCAGCACAGTGTTTTGCATCTATCCAGCCACTGTCTGTCTTGTGTATTGCACAATATTTCCAACCAGATAGTGTGATTTATTAAATAAACTAAAGTACATCTCTATTCAGAAGTAAGCCCCACTGAGCTCTGTAACATTTATTCTCATGTAAGTTAATGCTTATATCTGTTTGCCTGGGAATAATCTCCCGGGAATTTAGTGAGCCATATGCCTGAGTCAACTTAGACATGATTGTACCCTGACAACCTGGGGCTAGCCAATCAATGTGGCTTATAAATATTGTTTAAATATTAAGATTAGACATAATGGATTTGAAGTTGCATACCAGCTTAAAAATACTTCAAGAAAGAAAGTTTGTATTGACTTACTAAAAATACTTTTTTTTTCATTATTTCGAATGCTACAAACACTTCTTAAGACAAAAACAAGAACAATACAACTTAAGCCATTCCATGATATAATTTGTAAATTAACAAGAACTGTTAGAAGAAAAGGAAAAATGGAAAATCAGTGATGCATCTCAGCAAAAATGAAAGTTATAAGAAATTCTGTGAAAGAATCTTTTCTGATCTCTCTGGAGCACTGATATAAATAGAGAGGCAGGTGTATACCGTATATTACATCAATCTTGCCAGAAGGTGCTACACAGAGAGATTTAGTTGTCATTTTCACACAGTGTATGAATTTTCCTATTAATTTTCATAGCAGATAAAATATTGTGTTGAACAGTCTCAGACACTGGAAGAAGAATATTACTCTTGAATGACACTGACTTCTTCAGTTAAATATGTACAACGTTCAGCAAAATAAGTTTACAGTGATATTGCTATGGTACACTTAAAGAAGTGTTAAGAGCTTTTTCGTAAGAGTTTCTGTGCAGCAATTTTGAGAAGTCAGGTGGTTTCTCCAATTATAAGAAGATCTATATATAACATTCTTCTAAATATGGGCTTATGATAAAAATGGCATTCACAGATTTACGTCCTACTCCATGTAATTTAGCAGAGCTTACTTGTGTTCTGAAGCCATGCCATTTTGGGTTTCCTTATCCCTTGTACATTATTAGTGGCCAGTGCTAGAAACTGATGATTATGCTGCAGAGGAGCAGGGATGGGAAAACAAAGAACATCAACATTTCAAGACATGTACAGTGAATAAGCTTTGATTTGGTCTTCTACAACTTTACATTCCTGTGGGGACTTTCATCCTTGTGTTTTACTTCATTTGGGGTCAATGCTGGTTCTGATTGTTCTCACTATCTTGCTTAGTTCTGGGATCTCAGTCAAATTTATTTCTGACTCCTTGAAATCACTCTATTTTTGCAGTGCTTCTGGGCAGCCTGATTTTCCTTGGACAGGAATTCTTGCTTGCTTCTTCCTCCCAGTTCCTGGGCTAAGCCTCATCTTGGAGTCTTGAAATTTCCAATACCTTTTTCTAAATGCATCATTCACATATTTCTCCTTCTTGAAATCCAGCCACCATAGACTGTGAACACTATAATCACAATTAGAAAGAAAAGTGACTGACCAAAAAAGTGCTCACATGCTATCATTTTACATACATAAGTCAGATGAGTTTTATTTTAATGTAACAAAGAATTGGTCGCATGGCAGCTGGGGAGATTTAATGATTTTTTTTGTATTTTTAATTATCCACCTTCCTTCACATAGCTTCCATTCCTTTCAGAACCAGGGCTGCAACTGAAGGGGGGGGTGGAATCCATGTTTGCCCCAGGTGACACAGACCCTAGTTGCGGGCCTGTTCAGAACAACCATTCAGGAGTATTTTTTATATTCTACCAGACAAATATATACAGATATGTGTGGAAAAAATGCAGACAATTGGGTTGTATGTATCAAGTTGTTTTATTTTCGTTTTCTGTGAAATGTATGGGGTTGTGTGTGACAGGATTTGTATTACTCCACAACTCTCCTACTTAATTAATTAAATGGATTATGAAATTTGTTTGAGTGCCAGGAACTGGCTGGACTCTAGGCCACATTCGGAGTGTATTTATTAAAATCAGGATACAAATCTGAATAAAATAATTAAAACAATGAATACAAAGCTAAGACATTATTGAACTTAAAGAGTGATGTTGCAACTGCAATTAAATTCTCAAAGCGACAGGAGTATGAGAAAGTGAACACTGATTTGCTCATGGTGTTCCTTCTGCAAGCAGTAAACTTGCGAACACATGATAGCATTCAGCACTTTTTCACGTCAGTAGAAATCTGCAAATAATGAAGATGATCACAGGTTAGTTTCAAAGTCCTTTGTGATAGATTTGATGGTGGAAATGCTGGCAGTATGCCAGTTGCTTAAATAAGAGAACAAATCAAACACCAAATTATTTCCTTTGAAACCAATGGGACTTTAAAGCTCTTAACTATAGTCTGATCACACTCATATTTAGATCCAACTCCTTTGTAGTCCTACCTTTAATTATGTGTTTATCTTCAAATTCAACACATTCTTTATAGTAAAAATAGTCACCATAGCCTGAAAACATATATTCTAATACAGTAGTTAAAGCTATGAAATCTGGGCTGAAAAAATCTGGATGACCACCCGATGGCAGCCACAAATTAGAATTTTCTATATTTTTTCAGTCCAGATCTGGTAGCTCCAGTTAAACTTTTTGTCATGCTCCCAGATCAAATGTTCCCAGAACATCTGATCCAACTCGCATGCATGAATGGAATCAACCCAGGTTGAAACTTGTGAGTCAGTGGAAATGGGCGGGGGGACAAGCCAGGAATGTGTGAAAGCATCCTGTTTTGACTATCTCTAGCAGCCAAGGTTCACCAGCAGAGACAGCTGCACAGAACTGAATGGACTGGCACGAAAAGGGGGGGCTGCATACTGATGAAGGGGGAGGGGTTGGAAGTCATTGGACGGTTTTAACTTGGGGAAAGCACAGGGACTTCTATTCACAACCCTTTCTCTGTACTGCACATTTCAATATCATTAAAGAGATTACTACTTAGCATGTAAGAATCGAGTTTAATGGTAATTTGAGTGGCAGTTTATTCTTTAAGCTGTAGCTAGAAAGCCATTTTCATAAACAGGCATTTATGCAGGACCTCCAAAATATTGTCATTAGATCAGATATTTGCTCTCACTGATTATTTCTCTCTTGGCATTATGACAGGTACATGAAGGGTCAGAAAATACATGTGAGAACTTTGTAGAAAGCTTCATAGAGGATGCAGGGAGCTTAGTAAGTGGTATCACTTTTTTAAAAAATGAAGGGGTTCCAGTGTCTGTGAAGCCAATCAGACACAGAGTCCTGCTATCAATATTTCTAACCTTTTGACTTATTAACATTAAAATGGTTATATAATAAAGCTGAGATTTTGCAACTCCGGTAAATATTAAACTTAATATCTGTAGAGTTAAATAATTTTTGACCTACCACTTTCAAAAATAGCTGAATAAAACACACTTAGAATTTTCAGCTTCATACTACAGAATGGCATGTAATAACAATGGTTATAGAAATAGCCCTCTTTGTCCCCATTGTGATCTTCCCCTCTGATAGGGGGTGGGTGTTTGATGAAGCTCTAAGCATTCTTTCTCTTGAAGGGCTCAGCCACATTGACACCCACCAATGCTTGGGCAGGTGCAACTGGGGGTGGTTGAGTCCCTTGTGGGCAGGGTGGTTTGTTGGGGCTTGGTTGTGTATTGGTTGGTTTTGTGTCTGTGAATGCGTGCCTTGACTTGGGAGGATGGGTGGGGAGGAGGGAATTAAGAGGGTAGACAGGAACAGCAGAATGGTGATGGGCAGAGAACCATGGACCTGTCCTGAGTCATCTACAGCCCATTGCATACCGGTAGCTGCACCCTGGATCTCCTTTTTGTCTCAGGGCATTTTGACATGATCTAGTAGTGGGACATCTTGTATGCCTCCTGAAGAATCTGTATAACGACCAAGTAGCAACAGTAAGAACAGACCACGGAACAACAGACTGGTTTAAGATTGGGAAAGGAGTACGGCAGGGCTGTATACTCTCACCCTACCTATTCAACTTGTATGCAGAACACATCATGCGACAAGCTGGCCTTGAGGAATCCAAGGCTGGAGTTAAAATCTCTGGAAGAAACATTAACAATCTCAGATATGCAGATGATACCACTTTGATGGCTGAAAGTGAAGAGGAACTGAGGAGCCTTATGATGAAGGTGAAAGAAGAAAGTGCAAAAGCTGGTTTGCAGCTAAACCTCAAAAAAACCAAGATTATGGCAACCAGCTTGATTGATAACTGGCACATAGAGGGAGAAAATGTAGAAGCAGTGAAAGACTTTGTATTCCTAGGCGCAAAGATTACTGCAGATGCTGACTGCAGTCAGGAAATCAGAAGACGCTTAATCCTTGGAAGAAGAGCAATGACAAATCTCGATAAAATAGTTAAGAGCAGAGACATCACACTGACAACAAAGGCCCGCATAGTTAAAGCAATGGTGTTCCCTGTAGTAACATATGGCTGCGAGAGCTGGACCATAAGGAAGGCTGAGCGAAGGAAGATCGATGCTTTTGAACTGTGGTGTTGGAGGAAAATTCTGAGAGTGCCTTGGACTGCAAGAAGATCCAACCAGTCCATCCAATAAAGCCAGACTGCTCACTTGAGGGAATGATATTAAAGGCAAAACTGAAATACTTTGGCCACATAATGAGAAGACAGGACACCCTGGAGAAGATGCTGATGCTAGGGAGAGTGGAAGGCAAAAGGAAGAGGGGCCGACCAAGGGCAAGATGGATGGATGATATTCTAGAGGTGACGGACTCGTCCCTGGGGGAGCTGGGGGTGTTGACGACTGACAGGAAGCTCTGGCGTGGGCTGGTCCATGAAGTCACGAAGAGTCGGAAACGACTAAACGAATAAACAACAACAAGTAGTGGGACAATAACATCAGTCTGTTGCCATGAACAGCCCACTCTGTAATTGCCTTCTGGTTCATGGTTGCACCCTCCCCTGTGGGGAGACAGGTTCTATTTGCTCACCCCCCGCCCCACAGGTACCTGATGGACCCTATGGGGTTCCAGTGGAGCTTGGGGAATTGTGTCATGAATGACCCTCACCTGGGGATCATTGTGACATGGCACCAACCAGTGAATGCTCAGTAAACAAACACATGAAAACAATAGCCAGCGGACGGGCAGGAAGGGGAAGTTGTTAATTCAGCACTCTGGACCTTCAAACATGCCAACAGAGGCATGAGATGAGCAGAGCTACTGACCAGAGAAACTGACTAGAGGGGAGGGGAAAAGGAATGTATTTATACTGATACTTGTAAATCTGAAATCACTTGGATCTTTAACATGTCATGAGTTACGAAGAGCAATAAAGAATTCCCATTGATTCCAACGTGTTTCATGTATGGAGTACTGATTGCAAGCCAGGACCATCACAAATTGTCTGAAGATCTGGTGAGCGGTTCAGTTGAAACTTTGGTTGCTGCCTGGTATGGAAAGGTGGTTGGGGCCTTGAGCCACATTGACTCTATGTAGGGGTCTTTCATGATCAGCACTGTCCTTCCTTGTGTTAGCCAATCTGGTGGACTGGTTCATCTGTGTTGCTAGGCATTCATGCACTCCTGTTAGTTTCTTTAGCAGGTAGGTGTGGATCATGTCTGGGCCAGGTGCTGTCCAGCTCTTCATGTTCTTGACCCACTGTTGGATGTCTGGTACTGTGATGGGACTGGTTCCTGTTCTGGGAGATTGATGTGGTCTGCTCTCAGGTCCTGCAGCCACTTTGCACTGGCATTATGTGTCTTTTCTTTCTCCCATATGTTCTTTCAGTATTGTTCAGTTTCTGCTGGTGGTGGCTTGGCTGTTACTGTTTTGTTGCACTGCAGTTGGGAGTACACCTTGGATGGTTCTTTGGTGAACATGGCATTTAACTTTTTGGCCTCTGCTTCTCTACTGTATCTCCTTAGCTTGGTAGCCAGTGATGTGAGCCTTTGTTTAGCATTCTCTAGGGCTTCCGATGGAGTCAGGCCCTTGTATTTTTTCAGTAGTCATGTCTTATCTTTAACCAACACACCCTTCTGTAGTTTTACCAGCTAACCTCTCTCCAAATTGCCTTGATCTTAGCCTCCAACTTCATTTTCTGGGAGGGTAGTATGTACTGCTGTTCTTGATTGTCTAGCCAAGCATCTCCAGGATTACCGCTGCTGTAGAGTATACCGGTTCATTGGCTTGAGTTATGGTGGTAGTAGGGATTGTTGTGAGGGCTGTTGGCATCTTTTAGCATATTATCTGATGGTACTTCACTGAGCCTTGGTATTTGGTCTGGCGGGTTGACTGTAGCTAGTTTATCCAAGATCTTTTGCCTCATATCAGCTGCTGTGCTCTGAAATGAAGGGGGTGACAGCTTCAGGAGTTGGCTGCACCTCCAGTTATTCTTCCCAGTTTTCTTGAGTCTGGGATGTAATGTGTAATTGGTCCATCTCAAGTTGTGAGAGGAGCTTCCTCTTTACTGTGTTGAAGCATTGGGTAACTAGCTGTTTCTCAGTTAGTGTGGATGTAGGTCTTCTGTCCATCCATAGTTCTCTCCTACGTTTCATATATCACCTCTCATTAGATCTATCATTATAGTAGCATTCCATCAATTCCAGGTTCTCTTGTCTTCTCCATGTATGGTTTGTTCCAGTAGCCCACTTATTGTCAGATCGTCCTGGTTCCCCGACATCTGGTATGGACCATGTAAATCCATCTGAACTGGCATGACTCTCTTAGTTTGTGTCACTCTCATATCCGAGGTAGGCAGGTGAAGCATTAGGGGGTCTTTGTCCAAGGATCCCTTCTGGTAAGGCAGGTACCAGATAGAATTTGAACTCCAATCTCCCATGTCAAAGGGTGGCGCTCTAACCACTATGCTATCCAGCTGCTATTTTTATATATATATCTTGTACTCACCAGTGCATATACCAACCCCACACTCATTTCAAAACATAACATAAAAGGGGATTAATCATACCCCTATATATTCACTGGTTCCCCACTTCCAACAGCAACAAAGAAATAAGCAAGTTTACTTCTAGCCTATCAGATGTTTTTATCACCCATAAGACTGCATTTATCTGATTATCTGATTTTCCATTATTTCTGCTTCATGAAATCTCAGGCTCAGCCAGGATCTGGAATTATTGGTCAGTTTAAAACACATGGGTAGAGGGGATTTGGTTTACATAGAATGGAATATTTATTTATTTATCACATTTATCACATTTATTTATTATTATTTTTTATCATATTTATATGGCCGCCTATCTCATACAAAGCGACTCTGGGCAGCAAACAACAAAAATAATGGAAGATCCATCTGGCTAAACTGAGTATAAAGGCATGGTTTTATAAGACTGCTTAAAGGCATGCTTATATTTATAAGACTGCTTAGTCTTATAACTATGATCTGAAACTTTCTTTTGACTTCCTTGTGACAAAAAAATTCTGCCTTCAGATCATAAAAGAGCCTAAAAGAAGTAACTGGGATTCAGTGCATGATAATGGTGTACTGATTGTTATTAAAACTTTAAAAAAAATGAATGAGGCATCCTGATTATATACATTTTCAGCAAAATGCCATATGTATATACTATCAGATGCTCAGGTTTGAACAAGAATCAGTGGGTGTGGTGGTTATAAGGATTCAAAATGTATGTTCCATTTATACCGCTATCCTATATCTTGTTTCAGTTACATATTATAAACATTTAGCTGGAAATAAGTCGTACTAAGCTTGTTTCTGAATTGAATGAATATAGAGGTGGGAGATAGATAGGTGACACATCCTTTTTTCTGGATTCAGACCTCTGCATGTGTGTTTCACTTATTGTAGGGATTAAATACAACTCTTTGTTGGATCAGTGGCTATAAAACAGTTAAAATATTTCCTATAAATTTGAATAACTCAAGAAATCTAACTTTTTTTAAAGATCAACTTAACTGCATATAACAGAACCCCCATCCCCCAAATTATTAATACAAAATATATGCACAATTAATGTTATCCTGACAACATAAATGTTCTTTTCCAAAAGCTGGAGACATGTATAAGAGACACTTCATAAAATTTAAAATAATTACTGTCAGTTAAATGTTATTTTAACATATTTTTAAATGCTTCGAATGTAATTTCCATTAACGGTTGCATTATGTTAAGTTATGTAGGATGAGAGCAGGCATAGCCTTTTGTAGACATTTATGTGAGGCAGACAGAAAAACAAGAAAAACAAAAACAAATGAAATAGAGGTTTGTGATGAATTCAGCTGGCTTGGTTTACATTTCCATCTCCCTGAAAAGACACCATCATGACAGGACTGGTTAGTCCTGATTAATTCAACACCAGGCCTTAAAGGGTGTGTGTGGAAGCAGATGTACTTGTCACCACTGAATTTTCACAATTTTTTTTCTGAACTCAGATTTCAGAAAGTTTAGCTCTGTTATTTCTCCAAATGAAGACCTAGAGAGATGAGACAGGTAGAACTAAAGCGAGAGTTTCTGAACAGTAAAGCAGCTTTTATCTCATTCATTTCCCCAGAGAGAGGTATGACCAGATTGCCATATCGAATGTTCAATTGGTACATGAATAAATTAAGTGCAGCTTGTGCTTCCTGAATTAGTGGTGCAGTTGGTCTGAAGGTTGATGAAAGGAAGAAAAAGAAAAGAAAAGAAAAGCTTTTTCTTTGTGTGATTGCTGAAGTGGTAAAGTAGTTGTCATACAGTGTGTTCATGTAGTGACTAGTGATACTATACATCAGAATTGGATGCTTTTTTTTATTTGGGGGAAGATCAATATATCCAGCTTACTCATTAAAAACCAAGCTTTTTTCCCCATAGTTCAGAGATGGTTTGTACTAGGGTCACACCAAACCAGATCCCCTGAACATATCACCCAGAACTTACACAGCAGAAACAACTGTGAGGAACAGCAGAGAAAACTGTTAGAAGCAGGATAAGGCAATTTAATGCACAAATGAATCAGAATATCTATTGGGCCCCAAGGTTAAGATTCAGAATGATTAGACAAATGCCAATGGCCTTGTTATCTCAGAGATCAGGAGTCCCCAGGAAGACTACCATTGGCATTTTCTTCTGGATGCATATATACTGTATGTCTAAAACAACATTTGAATTGCTTACTGCTGACAAGAAGAGTCTATTGCTCATCATCTCTGATATAACCATGCTAAGACAGTCACAGAGGCATTACAGGAATGCAAAGACGGTGATTGTAACTTCCCTCAGCACTTCTCTTGATGCCAAGTTCATTGAATGCTAGTGCCCTAATCTTTAAAAACTTGCAGCCTAGTGTTTGGGCCTGATTGTGGTGATGAGTCCCTAGCAGTGAGAATGAACTACAAAAGCAGGCCATGAAATAGTACAAACAGAAACTTCCATCAGAGACACTTTCATATTGAAAGAGAACTGTTGTGGTATAGCGAGAGCAAAAAAAAGTAAACTGCCGAGTGACTTTGAGATGGAAGATCGTATTTGTCAGCAATTGCTGCCATATGAATATACTGTATGTACATATTAGTTGGTTAGCAAATATTGATAGTTCTGTGCTTAACAAAATAGAAAGAAAATTGTTTGAATGTTATTTAAAGCATCATTATAGATGTTACAGCTATACTTGAGATTAATTTTCCTGTGTCATTCAGGAAAAGAGAAGTGTTGACTCTCCAGAGCTTACTCCACTGTTGATCAAGGCTTAAGTGCCATCTTCAGTAAGAGAATCATCACATTCTACAAGGAAGAATGTTCTGTAATGTTCAGATGACAGCAGGGGACAATTTTCTTCATTAATTAGTTTTTTTAGATAGTAATGGACAAAACATTTCTCAGAAAGAAACAAATGATTGCAGACATTAGTAGAAAACACAGAAAGTACTCATGTGATTAAGTCCTATCAATAGATGTTTAACTATCACTCAGATAATTGTCTTGGGTTGGAGAAATGCTACTGTTGGGAACTTAAATATATTTTAATAAATAATGCATCTCTTCTTGGAACAGCTTACTAAAAAGAATATTAATTTCATGAGCCTAAATATGTTCTTCAGCAGTCACAGTAAAATTACTAGATAGCTCATAAACTTAAATGATTAAACATTGCAAAGATACTAACACAATCTGAAAAACTGCATTATGCTTCTGCAATCATACTGTATAATGACCAAGTAGCAACAGTAAGAACAGACCACGGAACAATGGACTGGTTTAAGATTGGGAAAGGAGTACGGCAGGGCTGTATACTCTCACCCTGCCTATTCAACTTGTACGCAGAACACATCATGCGACATGCTGGGCTTGAGGAATCCAAGGCTGGAGTTAAAATCACTGGAAGAAACATTAACTATCTCAGATATGCAGATGATACCACTTTGATGGCTGAAAGCAAAGAGGAACTGAGGAGCCTTATGATGAAGGTGAAAGAAGAAAGTGCAAAAGCTGGCTTGCAGCTAAACCTCAAAAAACCAAGATTATGGCAACCAGCTTGATTGATAACTGGCAAATAGAGGGAGAAAATGTAGAGGCAGTGAAAGACTTTGTATTTCTAGGTGCGAAGATTACTGCAGATGCTGACTGCAGTCAGGAAATCAGAAGTCGCTTAATCCTTGGGAGAAGAGCAATGACAAATCTCGATAAAATAGTTAAGAGCAGAGACATCACACTGACAACAAAGGCCCGCATAGTTAAAACAATGGTGTTCCCTGTAGTAACATATGGCTGCGAGAGCTGGACCATAAGGAAGGCTGAGAGAAGGAAGATTGATGCTTTTGAACTGTGGTGTTGGAGGAAAATTCTGAGAGTGCCTTGGACTGCAAGAAGATCAAATCACTCCATACTCCAGGATATAAAGCCTAATATCACTTGAGGGAATGATATTAAGGGCAAAACTGAAGTACTTTGGCCACATAATGAGAAGACAGGACACCCTGGAGAAGATGCTGATGCTAGGGAGAGTGGAAGGCAAAAGGAAGAGGGGCCAACTAAGGGCAAGATGGCTGGATGATATTCTAGAGGTGGCAGACTCATCCTTGGGGGAGCTGGGGGTGGTGATGACCGACAGGAAGCTCTGGCGTGGGCTGGTCCATGAAGTCACGAAGAGTCAGAAGTGACTGAACGAATAAACAACAACAGCAATCATACTGTATGTCATGGCAGTTCTGTGAAACTTGTTGGATATAAAAGGTTGAGGAACATAGGTCATATTAAAGCTACTCAGTGGTTCAGATCCACTTCCAAAAAGATGCTTTGGAGCAGAATTGTGGCACCTATTTGCAACTATTGTCAGAAATTCCTTCTTTTCCTTGGACTGCATGCTCTGAAACCCTTTGCTGCAACTGACTCCAAAGGATTGTACAACTGTCAAAACTATAACCATCAAAACTGTGTTCCAAAATAAATAGTCATTTGAATAAGCTTTTTTTAAAAAAAAAAAATGCCTGATCTCTTCATGAAGAAGAATGTTTTAAAAAGTGGTGGTGGTGCAGGATAGGGGAGGGGAAATGGAATGAAACGATGTTCAAATCAGGCATTCTGCAAGGTCAGATCATTAAAGTAGAATACAGAAAGAGTTACTGATTTAAATGGATTGTATTTACCAGGCATCCTGCAAGCTCCATATTACATTTATAGAGACAAGTATGTAATATAGATCTTCCCATTTCAGAAAATATAAAATCCAGTAGTTTGTTGCTGTCAAGTCAAGAACTGACACACTCACACATATAAAACTATCTCAAGAACTTTCATGTAAGGCTGGAAACTGCAAAGGCCTCTGGCTAATTAGCTGCTGAAGATGTTATCTCTCCCACCCACTGAGCCCAATATCCATGCAATTAAGGGAAGAAGGAGAAACCGGTCTATTATTGACTGTAAAACTCTCAGGAAATAGAAACTCATCGTAGCCCTTCACAAATTATGTCTCTTTGATGGCTAGTTCTGCTTGCTCATACATTCATTGATCAGTCACCATTTCAAAAACCTCCTATCATTTTTTCTCTGCTTGCTCTTATTGTAGGTAAAAAAAAACAAGTTATAGAGACAAAGCAAAGCTTTTTGTACTTGCACAATCTATACTTGTATTTCATTAAAAATCAAACAAAAACTTCACAAATTAGGATAATTAACAAGTGTCATATTAGTGATATGAGTTAGTACTGTACAGGAAGTGACCACCAATTTGATTACCCTAAATAATTCTTTCAATGTGTGTGTATAGAACATTCATAATTATCCATTCCTAACCATGATGATACAAAAATGATGACATGTGTGTCATGACATCAGGATGCAAGCTCCACCCTTTTGTGCTTGTGTCATGACATCCCAGGCAAGCACATAAATGCACAATGCTCACTTGCCCTCCCTACAGACACCTATGACACCGTCTGTTGTTTGATAATGTCATGAGTGCCGTTGAGCTGAAGACATCAGCACAACGGCACACATGACAATAACGAGGAAACAGAGGAAGGGGCTCAAGATAAGCATAGCACGCACAACAACAGCCACAGACTCTAGCCGGAGGAAGCAGCCATCAGCTCACAAAGGAGAAAGAAGGAAAGACAAAGGCTAGGCGGATCACGAGGCACACCCAAGCTGTTAGCACAAGCGCAACGGAGATCGCCCAGCTGACAGCAATCACCGGTTGAATGAGGAAACCGATGATGGGCGATCCCGGGGCACCCGCTGGGGCCTCGCAACCCTTCACCTACCGGCAAGGCAGCATGCAGGACAAAGGGGGGATGACGTAACCCAGGGTGAGGGGGCGCTGACCGGCGTGGGGTATTTAAACCCCGCATCGGCGCGCTCCTCTCACTCTCAGCTTTTTTCGCAACTGACACTACGTATGAAATAAACCAGAACCTGCTCTCCTAGGAATCAGCGTCTGTGTTTTACTCTGCGGTAGGCAGTGCATGACAGATAACCTATTCTTGTATGCTGGATATTCATTCAAGAATTTAAATCCCACCCTAATATCTCCCCATGATTCAAAACAACTTACAACAACCTAACTGTCATAATACAAAACAATAAAACTATTTTATGGATATAAAAAAAAAAAACTATAAGAACAATCTCAATGGATATAATAGAAATTAGAAATGGGTCTGGCAATTAAAGAACTCTGCACAGGGATCAGCATCTAAAGTGTATCTGGTAGGGCAAAATAAATCTGTTACAGAAAATAGTAGGGCAGATGTTAGACCAAAAGGGCTGGAAAGAATGTTCTTTTTCTCATGTACACTCCATGAGCCTATCCAATACTTTTCTGAGCCATGATAGAAGAGTTTGTGTTTGAAGTTAGATTTTCAACATTTATAAACTCCAGTATCAACTTAAGCCACCTCCACCAAAGAGAATAACAATGTTGAGGAATATTGCTGCGCATTTAGAGTGAAAGCAATATATACCCTTAAAATATTTGCAGCAGTGGCAGATTTATGGTTTCCAGATAAGCAAAGGACTTGGTATGCAAATCTTAGTCTTTTTAGCTTGCTGTTCCTAGATAGAAACATCCTTGTCCACAATTATTATACATTCACAGACTCACAGAATACTGCTGCCTCTTTTTTCCTCTTGATTTTCCTGTATATGCCTCCACAGAGGGTGGGAAATTAGGATGGGTGGGGTAGAGAAAAACATGTTCAGGATGTTAAAACCCATAGAATGCCTCCAATATTTGGCACAGAATTTACAATAGATTCCATTCCATTCAGTGGAACCTACCAGTATAGCATGATTCTGTAAAGCATTAACAGCTCTTTGGTTGTGACATTCCCTGATAACCTTGTAAGAGAGTACGATTAAAAAGTCATTTGAGAACAATTCCCAAAGCATTAATTGATAATGTGAACAAATGAAATGTTATTTTGCAGTGAAAAATGAGTAGCAATAAGATAAACAGAAACGTGACAGTCTTTGTTCAAAGGACAATACATCCAATGAGTTATCAATAATTATTGCAACCTAAAGGAAACATTCAGGCATTTCAAGGACATAGTGTTGTATGAAAGCAATTAAGAAAAAAATATTTCAGTTTTATGTAATCTATGTATCTAGTGTATTTAATCACAAAACTTAAATACTCTGTGTGTGTGTGTGTGTTGTGTGTATACAAGAAAGCCAGTTTGGTGTAACGACTAAAGGTGCTGGATTAGAAGTAGGGAGACTGTGAATTCTAGTCCTCCCTTAGCCAGCTGGGTGACTTTGAGCCAGTCATTCTCAGCCCTACATTGGGAAGTAAAAAAAAAAAAAAATCTATCTACCAATTAGGTTCTCATTTTTGTGTATGACAGGCAACCCAAACAAATCCTTTATTGTGTTTTGATGAAATTATAAAGACAATGTCAGCACAATTGTATTCTGCATACTTTTCCATTGGTGTTAATGGAGTTCTGTAGAAAGAGGTGTGGATCTTACGCCATTAGAATGAATGGAAGCTGTACATCAGTAGTGCTTAAGTATTGCTTTCATTTTATGACTTTTCTTGAGACTGTAAGCCTGTTTTTCATGTTGGCTTGAATATATTAGGCATGAATGTACTGAACATTGTGGCATAAGGAGGTCACCAATTACATTTCTTTTAAGTAATGATGAATAAAATATAACGTTAAAAATGGAGCTAGAAATTACTCTGTTTTAGGTTATTAAGAGACTTTGTAATCTGGGCTTTATCATTAGACCTGAGTTCATTAATCAAATGTATTTGCTGTTTTAACTGAAGTAAAGTCTCCTTCAAGTCACACTTCATTCCTGCTGACTTCATGGACACAGCCATGCTGTGCAGCCATGCTGTCCTCAGCAGTAAGTGGAAGTGGTTTGCCATTGCTTTCTTCCAAGCTATTTTTACCTGCCCAGGGTAACCTATAAGCCTGGTATTCAGCTTTGAAAGTCCCCCATCCAAAGACTACCCAGGCCCAGCTCTGCTTAGCTTCCAAGCACAGACAAAGTCACCCAAATGCTCCTACCTGCTGAGATGCTATTTTCATGAGAAGAAAAAAGGGAAAACAATGTTTGTGTCCTACACTATTCTTATATAGTTTGAGTTTATATAAAGATTGTATTTCCCACCTCTTCTACATGGGTGTCTTATTTCCCCTCCCCTCAAAACATTAATAGGATAATCTCATGGACCTGAATACAATGTCCAGAGGGATTTAGCTTCCGCAGATTTTCCGCCTCAAGGTTGAGACAAAACTCTGACTTGAGAAGAAGGAATCTGACATTGGACCTTCCCTCCACTTTTTTACCAACGTACCAGAGAATCACAAATGAGGCATTTCAAGGGTGGATTGAGGGTGGGCTAGGAGATGAGAGGAATCCTCATTACTCTTTGTCCTGAAAACCCAGTGTGGGAGGACAGAAGAGGGAAGCATTATAATTAGACCAATTCAAGATCAAAGAAAATATATATACTTATCTGAAGTTCAGACATACAGCTCTGGCTTCATTTCTGGTGAAAAATATGAATTTGTGATGCTGCAGTGGAACAATGGGGTTGATCTGTAAGGTTTCAGGTCAGGTATCTCTTAAGATATCCTTTTAAGATAAAAATATCAATTTAAAAAGTATGATAAGCAGTTTCAGCCCTGAATCATGTGTTATGCTGGATTATAGGTCAGGAAATGCCCTCACAGACAAAAACTTTGGGCCAGTCAGTCACTCTCTCTCAACCCAAACTATCTCACAGTGTTGTTGTGAGGAAAAATGAGGAAGGAGTGCTATCTATGCTGCTCGAAGCTCCTTCAGGAAAGGTAGGATACAAAGCTATCAAATCAATAATAAAGCCTCTCCTTCCTCCCACAATTTTGTGCCAGCTTTGATTCTACAGAAAGCAAGGTTAACTTCCATGGTCCTTCCTCTTGTCCGTGTGCTTTCCCAACCCATCACTGTGGTGGCTGCTGGTGATTTCTGTGAAAAGCTCTGTTCCCATAAGGCCTAGAAACCACAGATTTCTCTCAGTGCAAAAGCCACCCTGACAGACACTGAAAGGGCTCTGGATCACAGGATTTTGCACAACAATGTTGATTTCTAAGTACCTCCATTTTCTCTCCCCACTAGCAACTACTGGCTTCTGTGCTGAATAGATACAAAAGCACCGGGCCTTGGATAAACTGGGGCTTTCAAGGTTTATAGCAGTGTTTATATGCTAAGAAGGGGACATGAACCAACACTTCTAGAGAGTTACATGCAGCCCGCTAGCTGCAGGCTGACCAGCCTTTGGACAAAAATGGAGGGAGGGAGGGAACATCCCAAATGATGTGGAGGACAAGATGCACTTTCTTTTTGGTCTTGTCAGTGAATTGCAAGCACTGAAACTCTGGTGCCTGAATACTTGAATGTGCTTTCAGGGTACATTAAAGAATGTATAGTTAGGATTCTTGATATCATAACGGTTGGTAATGGATCTTATTTGGATTCCTGACATTTCCACTCTTCACATCTTTATTTGCTTTCACAGAGACGAAAATTATGGATTCTGTTTTTGTTTGTTTTGTCTCTGTGGTATGTGTATATGTTCAGGTTTGGCCAACTGATTTTAGTACAAAGGCAACTGATAAAATTCTGGAGATTACCATAGGCAAGCATATCAGATAATACTTTGAAGAAATAAAAATAACTCCCTTTTAGAGTTAATTTTAATGTTATATTTAATGCCTTCCTCAGACCAGCTGCTTCTAAATTAACACTTCAGTATATTTTGCAATAGTTATCTGGTTTAATGGTGTAATAAATATGAGGGTTATCTCAAAGTTATAAACTCAATTCAAGTTTAATAGATGCATAAGCAGATTCATTAGGGAGAGAGCATCCAGAGGAGCATCAAGAGATAGAGTTTCAAGACAAACCAAGTCCAATCCCAAGGAAGCTTTTGACAGGTAGTTGTTCTAAGACAAGAATTCACATAGGCCATCCCAGATGAAGTGTTGTTCGTACTAAGCTCAAGTTGATTCTTTAATACCAGCCACCTCTGGGCACAGCTGATCCTCTGCAGTTCACTTCAGCATGCTACTATGTAGTTACTCTACCAGTTCTAAGTAACTCTCAGCATAGCCAAGCACTCCTCTGACTCTGTCTTCTGCTGTTCTTTAGATTCCAACATTCTTGAAGGCTGGGTGAAGAAAGCTTCTGGTCTGGTTCAGAGGCTGCTGCATCCAAGGCAAGAACTGAGGGGAAGGCATCATTGCAATGGCCTGGCTATGCATGGTCTGCTTTGTGGGATGCTTTCTCCTTGTCTTCTTCCTTGTTGAAGAGGGCTCTTGAATCCAGGTGATGTTAGAAATGCCTCTTGGGAGATTTAAGTCATCTAATGCTCAGTGGAACTGATGAGATGTAATGCTTTCAGTTCTGAGTTGTAGCTCCATGAAGAATAACCTGCATGACTAGACTAACTAGTTACCTTACCATCTGTTTAATTCAGAACCCATTCTATATTCAAAATATTTTCAGGGGGATAGAAGCCTATTAAATTTGGAAAGACACATTAATTGAAGTATTCTGAACACAATAAATTGGATTAGACCTATAATATATAGATAAGTTTAACCTTCTTTAGATCCAGGGTATTGTCTGTATATTATCTTGGGTACAAAAAAGGTTATTTGGTCATCTGTCATATTTTGTTCACAACAAAAATACATAGTAGCTTGAATTTCTAGTGAACGGACTGTAGAATCAGACTCTTGTCATTCACTAGACTAGACTCATATCTCTTTGTTCCTCATTATATTAGTGACACATGTTTCTATGTGTTCCTGGTTTTGAGAAGTGAAGTTTTTTGTTTTTTTTTTACTTTATTTTGTAAACAGTGTTAAGCCTGTTTTGGGCTTTGACTGATTGATTATATACCATCAAGTTGGAGCTGACTCATACAGACCACATAGATAGTCATTCTTCTAGAAGATCTGTCCTGAATCTGGTCCTTCAAGACTTCCAACAGTGCATCCACTGCTGCTGTAAACAAATCCATCCTCCTTGTTGCTGGTCATCCTCTTCTCTTTCTTTCCATCTTTCCCAGCATTATGGACTTCGTACAGGTCTCATAGACCAAGCTAGGTCTTCACATAACATGTCCAAAATAATATTGTTTTCTGTTTATTTGTTTAATTTATATCACCACTTGGTCATTTGGGCCTTGAACGAGAACTCTGAATTGATTTGTCCTATGATCCATTGGTTTGTTTTCATGACTATACATGGTATTCTCAGGAGCATTCTCTAGAATCAAAGTTCAAAAATGCCAGTATGCCAACAGTTTTTATCGTCCCTCTTCAAAGTCCACTTTTCACTTATTTGATTCTATTTGAGGCCATTTGAAGAATGAAGTATTTTTGTCAGTGTGGATGGGAAAGTTTGCTTTCCAGAAATCTTTTACTCCTATTCCCATCCTAAAAGAGAGACTTCCTCTCTCTCATTTAAAAAACAAAACAGCAACCTATAAAGAGCAAAGATTGTGCTAAAAATGTGATTTTTATGTCAAGGGAGGAGGATTGGGAGAATTAAAGATAATGGAATCTGAACACTTTCAAGAGCTTTCTATTCTCATTTCCATACTCTTGAATAAAAAAGAAAAAACAAATAAGCTGCTGAAATTCTACCATTTTGCCACCCAACTTGAGTGGCATCAGCTTGATTGTTAACCATCTACAAATGGGATACTGGAGGCTCAGGAGTTATTCATCCTTGGCCTATAATATGTGGTGGATATAACATGGGTACATTTTCATTGTCAAGAACGTATACCACAGTATAGGCCTAATAGATACTGTCATATGTGTGGTAGTAAGTTCCAGTTTTAGTCACTAGCAGTTCTCTTTTTGTAAAGAAAAAACTTTTGGGACAAAGCAGTGTCCCCAAGAAAGGAGCTGAATCTTTGATATATTTGTCTTCCTCCCCCATCAATCATAAAGCATTGAAGATAAAAAATTGTAATGCTAGCAGACAATATTTGTGAATAAAAATGGATCTAGGAAAAAGAATTTGGAATGGAGAATGGGCTTTGGTCAAAATAAATATTGCATACATGGATTTAAAAAAAAAAAAAAAAACTGGGATAGGAAAAACTCCCAGGATACAAATAAGAACTAGATGACAGAACATTATAAAAGAATGCATAAGCTTAAAAATAAAAGAAATCAATTAATACTAACATAAGGATATACTATTTGGGGAAATTAAATGAAAGAACAAATGAAAAACAAAGGCTTTTAAAATAGGAACAAAAAGGTATAAGACAAGGAAATAATGGTGTCCTTTGTGTAAAATAAGAAAGCTCAGGACTTACATATTAAACCCTTGTTCTGAATTGACTGTGTTGAGGACAGGCAATATCCTGTTCTGAAATTGGGCAGAAATTAAAATGCAGCTCAGTGTCTTCTGTTTTTTGTTTGCTGTTTGAAGACTTTGGACAGCTGCCAGCTATCAGCAAAAAGCTCCCTATCTTGGTGTATAATTTGGGTTAGGAAGATGCAGCATGTACAAATGAGACCTTGATGGGACTTTTATATAAACACAAATGTAATGTTTCTTTCTCTGTAATGAGTCTGGAAGACAAGGTTGCATTTAGATCCCTGTTGTCAGGATATGGATTATATGCTTGTTATGGCTCAGAATCGAAATCATCTCTTCCTGCATATGAGTACTGCCTCTGTTTTTTTCAACCGAAACAACAGAATCCTGGCTAGGAAATGCAAGCCAAAACATATCTTTCTTTAAAACAAATAAGTCTGCAGATGGCTTACTTTTTATATTAAAATATAACCAGTTCTTTTTTTAAAAAGACATGAACCTAGTTTACAAAATACATACATATGTCTACATCCCAGCACATGTTATCCCTTTTGGGATAAGCAACATCATTCAAAGTGCAGAAAAGAGTAAGAAGTGGTGAGCAAGAAATTAAAGTCATGAAATAAGAGTAAAAAAGGTTGATACATCTAATTTATACCTACCCTGTTTATATCTCTCCATACCCTTCTATCTTTGCAAATTATTGTTACTTGCACCATGTCCACACTCCAATTAATACATTGCCATGCCTTCTTAAGCTCTCTTTTTGAAGATCTCATCAATTCCATCCAGCCACATCTTTCTTGGACTCCCCTTCCTCTGAACCCTTCCATATATCCTACATATATTTGTTTTGCAGTTTGATTGTTGTTCATTCTCTCTAATAAGACTCAGCCACCTCAATGTACTTCTTTCATACTGGTCACTTGTGTTTGTATTCAATAGATGTTCATTCATCCTGCAGGAATAAACATGTATCTACCTCTTGTATTTTACCGCAAGCACTTAATACGCCATTCCCACTTTATTCAACTTATTTTTATGTTTCCCCTGACATACCTAACTCTCACTTCTATATAACAATTTGGCAAAAGAGCACTCTTAACTATTTTTGTTTCTTTTGACAAACATTCACTCCTTGCAACCAACCACATTATCCACTCCCTTTCTACCAGCATCTGCACATTTTAAAAATTCTCCATTCTTTTCCCCATCTTTAATAAATGGGTTACCAAATGCACCATTTAGTTGCTCTATTTTTGTTTCTTTGTTTTTGACATTTCCTTATGACTTGCAATTGTTCATTCCATTTTCTCTGTTAAACACAACTACCTTGTTCTTCAGTTTGTTAATTTTCAGTGTCTATTCCTCACTGCATCATGGAGTCAGTCTAACATTCCCTGGAGATTATTTGGGTTCTCAGTCAACAGCAGATCATCACTTGGATATAAAAGTACCTATACATTCACCTACCTGATCAGCATACCTTAATACCACCACAAACATTCTTTATACATTTTCCCCAAACTACATTAAACAAACAGGAGGATATCACACATGTTTTCACCTTGCTCAATGTTGAATTGCTCACAATATATTACCATACATGTTTTATTTCCATCATATAGTGCTTTGATTGCATTCCGCAACTCCCTATTTGCATAAAATATTCCATAATTCAACTCTATTCACATTTATCGTATGTTTTCTCTAAATCACCAAATGTACAATTAACCTTCCTTCTCACATATATACATTTCTTGAGAACCTGCTGAAGAGCAAAAGTCTGATCAATACACCCCCTGCCTGACATAAAGCCTTATTTTTTGCAGCAATCATTCTCCTACACATGCTGTTTAATTCATACGTAGCCTCCTATGTATGAATCCTTCTTCATTCCACTGAACACATGTTTACCAATTCTGATTAGGGTAAGTCCCCACATTTCTAGGGCACTTTGTAACATAATTCGTTTTATTCTTTTCTAGGTAGCTTCCACCACCTTTTACCTTATATCCACTTTCCATTCATTCTGGGAGATCAATCTATCTTCAAATAGTTTTTTATACAGGAGTCATAAGTTCTGTTCCTGCAATTGTTCTACTTAGTAGAACAATTACTTACTGTTCCTTACAATTGTTCTAGTTTAGTTTCTTTTTTTCATTTCCATTTTGTCGCAAAATCCATTTTTGACACTATCAAAACATGTCTGTCCCACAGTCAGGACCTCTCATCACCCTTGTATCCTTCGCTAATTCGCTCAGTCTTTCATCATAAATAATCAAATCAATCATGCTTTTAGAATTTTATCTAATGTTTTGATATTATGCTGGTATGAATGATTTTTTTTTTAACTGTTCCATCATGTCCGATTCTTGGAGACTGCCTGGACAAATCCCTGCAGTTTTCTTGGCAAGGTTTTTCAGAAGTGGTTTGCCCTTGTCTCCTCCTTCCTAGAGCTGAGAGAGAGTGACTGGCCCAAGGTCACCCAGGTGGCTTTGTGCATAAGGCAGAACTAGAACTCACAGTCTCCCAGTTTCTACCCTAATGCCTTAACCACTACACCAGACTGGCTCTCAATGAATGAATAGACATGTTTAAATGTATTTAAAACAAAACAAAACAAAACTACCTTTTCTAAACAGATGTTCACTAAACATTAACATTCACAATTTTTATTCATTCTTTGGCCTCCAAAGAGACCAATAACTTTTTTTTAAGCTTTCACTTCATTTCTACCCAACAGAATATTTTCTCCCCCTGGACTGCATTTATTCAGGATGCTGCACAAATCTTCCCAAAAGTCATCACTGGTTCTTCTGTTATCACACCAGAGAAGAACATGCAATAGTCACTAACATGTGGAGTTTTACTTTCATATACAACCATACAAGCTAGGTTACATAATCCATACTTTCTGACATTCTGTTTAGATTTTTTTATTCATAATTAAAACCACACCATACTTCTCTGCATGTATTTATCAACTCCACAAGTTCTGAATTCAGGTCTTTCCTGCTTCCTCTTTGTTTCACAGAAGAACAATATATCTATTTTTCATTTATTTCATTTGTGCTTTTTATCACTTACTCCTCTTACAGTCAAAGTCACAGTCTTCCATATTTTTCAGTCATCATGAGACGGACTCAGAGATATTGACTTCTGCCACCCACTGTAGCATTAGTCAGTTAAGAATTTCACTATTTGTTTGCTTGTATTTGTTTATAAACTGCCTCATTCCACAGGCTGTAAATGGGATGCTAAGAAAATGAAAGATTAAGCTGTGTGACCAGCCTTAGTCACACCCAGGCTACATGCAGCATTCCCTGTTAATGGTACCGACACTATATCCATTGTTTTGGGGCATATTTTGGCCAGTGTGCCACAAGCATGGTCAAAGCTCAATTTTACCTCAAGCATATTCATATTGTTTTAGGCAAGCTAAGATCTCTAACTTAGAAACTACTTTTCAAGCCAACATACTGTTGCCTGTATCTCACCTTATAGGAGGTATCTCCAGTGTAACGTATTGCCAGGAGATCTTCTGTAATCATGTGGCAGAATGCCTACAATTTATCCTCTATACCCAATATGATCCTCCTAGAAACTGGGATCATGTGTAGTTTCTCACGTTGTTGTGAACATATGTGAAACAAAAGTGTTGTAGTGGGTTCTGTGTGATTGTGAGAATGTAAGTGGTCCATTTTTGAAATGCTTTTCAGTGCATCTTGATTATCCTGGCAGGAGGCATCCATCTGCCCAGCAGCCAATGCCTTCGTCCTTGAGTTAATTACAAAAGCTGAACTATCTTGACATGGCCTATTTGTTAGACCCATATTAACCCCACCAAGCAACATTCTACAAATGCCTGCAATTCTATTTCTTTCTTAAATGAGCAGACAAGAACATATATATGCCCTCTGCGATATTCCTTATCTCTCTGATGCTCCTCCTCTATCTTCATCGGAGGTCCCGTGTCATCATTGATCATTGGGCATAATTATTTTTTCTTGTATAAGATAGCAGAAAAATCTCATAATTGAGGATTTTAGTAGAGTGTCATATTTTACGTCTGTTTCTGTCTTTAGAATAATACCTATCACATTTTCTGTCCACACAACTTTTTCATTCTCTTCCATTATTTTCAGCTGGTATTTACATTTGCCCAGATTTGACTACTGATTGGATTGAAGCATAAAAACAGTCTGATGCATTGGAAACCTTTGAGCATGCTGAATACCATGTTACCTGTATTTCTGCATGCAGCAGGCCACAGCATCTGATATAGTGACTTTCTTGAAACTGCCCTAAGTTCACAGTGGAAAAAGATAGGATAGAAAATGCATGATGAATATGTTATAGAATTACATACAGTTATAATATATTACATTCAAGGTGCAAGAGAAGTTCTCTTTTCATTATCCACTTGCACAAGTATATCAGGCTGAAGAGCATAAAAAAATGGACAAAACCAAACTGAATGTGATATACAAACTGCATATGAATATGTCCTAACATTTGACCAGTGACATTCCCTTCCTACTAGATCTGCATGCTAACTATACTATCCTTTAGATATGGTCAATGAATATACACAATGTGGTTTACTGGGCCACTGGTTCCTGTCTTATTCCTCCCTGTGTTGCCACCCAGGGTGAATTCAGCTTGCTGGGAATGTTTTATTACAAGATCATTTCCAGCAGTTCACATGTATGGGGGCACATCTTATAGGGTTGGTAGTGAATACAGCTCAAGTGTGTGTGGATGGGCACTTTTTACCACCACAGTATTATATATCTTTACAGGAATATTTCATTCAGTTATTTTTGTAGGAGTGGCTTTTTTTTTTGGTAATGTGAGGCCATCACTTTCTTCAAGAGAATCAGAGGGGGAAAATCAAAATAGTTGGTGACTTACTGTGAACAATTTATTTTGTGTGAATCAAGTTGATTTGATCCATTTCAAGTTTGACTAGTGTTGGGGCAGATCACAGGCATGTAGTTTGAACAGCTCTTCATACTGATGATGATTAATAATGTTTGGCTTCTAGATTTCAAGGATATGGAAAGATGAGTGCTATCACCTGCTTGCCTGCCCATCCTGGCTGATTAAAGCATTGTTGAAGGCGTGATCAGTGCTTCCTTGTTGGTAGCAAGTACTTTATTCTTCCTCAGGCTAAAATGAGGCAGTTACTAGATGACTATTCTAGAAATTTTCCTTTGTCCTGGGGGACTTGTGCAATTATAGGCCCATTGCAAACATTCAATTTCTTCAAAACATAACTGATGCTCAAGGGAGAAAAGCAAATAAATATATAAGTAAGTAAGTAAGTAAGTAAGTAAGTAAGTAAGTAAGTAAATAGGATTGCATACAAAACACAGCTTTTGGAATTCCCTCCAAAGCCTTTAGCCAAAATGAACACTTACCTTAGATTCATTTTCAGTATGAAATTAGTAATATGCCTGGACATTATATGCTGAAATTCAGCTATCTACACTTACAGATGCACTTGATAGACATAAGTATCTACAGGTAGATAAGAGATATGCATCCATAAATATATTTATGAATAGCTTTTATGGATGCATTTGAGCATAACCCACTCAAACAATTCTGCTTATTCTGAATTTTGTTATCACTTCACTTCTAATGATCAAGAAGATGAAATTAAATCTGTTTTTATCAGATATTTTAGAGTTCTGTACAAAGAAGCTAGTGTTCAGATTAATTTCTATAACTTCATTTAATTTTTATAATGTGATGTCCAATAAGATTAAAGTTGTCCTTTAAAATGAGAGTTGATTTAGTCAGGGTTGCTGGTATCACTGTATGCTGCAGACATGTTATGGCCCTGATGGACAGAGGAATTCTTTTCATTGCTTTCTGGGTGCCTACTCAAATGACATGATATAACAGACATTGTATCACCACCCCTGTCAAAAGTTATTTTGACGTATTTGCACTGCATCAGAATAAACATTTTTTTTCTTTTTCATTCCTTGCCTGGTTCCTTTTCAGCCTTGTCATTCTCATACCATGTCAACCTTCTTATTAGTCTGAAGAATGAGTAGTGTTTCAAGAACTGGATTGCTTGCAAAAACTGCTGTATTTATGTTTTTTTTTTAGTAAGTGTAAGTCTGCCTCTCATGAGGAAAAAATATTATTTCGGCAGATGTGATTCTGTTAATATTCTTTCTGTGACTGCTCAATCTTCTTAAAAGTCAACCTGGATATACTGCAAATAGTAAGAAGCTGGCTGATTCATTGCACATGGCCTTTCCACAGATACTTTCATCCTAGAATTGCAAGCACAAACTTGACTGAAGTGCTACCTCCTGTTGTATCACATTTATCTCAGGATGCAATCATTTTAAAACCAATATTGTTTAGAAATATCATCTATTTCTGATCTGTCCTAATAGATACTCTGATGTTCTGCATATTTTGTTGTGATTTCTTCCATGCTGGGTCCTCTACAATTTTTTCACTTGTGCTTTACAAGTCTCTTCCTGCCACCTTCAGATCTAGTACACTTTGTTAACATTTTTGTGATTAAACCCCCAGTGCTTTCAAAACAGCTCATTCCCACTATTAGGTGAATGCATGCAGATATTAGAACAATATCTCCCCAGTTTATTCCAGGAGATTGGGGTTGTTCCAAAGCATATTAGTGGTATAAGAGTACAGGAGGATAAGAACACAAATGTCCCAGTCTATGAGGAGAAGTCTGTCTGCATGATATATTCATATTATGGCTCCATCGCTGGAAAGCTGTTAAGAACCTGGGGTGGAATAATGAGAGGAATGTTTCTCTAAGAGATTGGTACCATGGCAGTGGGACATTCTATAATTTTTTAATTTATATTTCTCTGTGTGTTTTCACTGGATTACTCTATTGGGAAATGTGTCAGCAGCTCAGTTAGTCTGACTAGAGTGGCATATAAGCCCAGTAAATAAATAAAGAAGGAAGTATGTACATGCCAGGTAGAAGTCATTGATGAATATAAATATCAAAACCCCACAACCCTACACATTTCCAAGTTGGAGTGTGAGTGTGAGTGATCCAGAAACAATGAATCTGGCTATGGGCACCACTTCGTGTACTGTTTCTTTTTCTTCTCCCACTTACTGCCCCACTAAAGAAAACAACTGCAAGATCTTGGGACTGCTGACCATTACAGGACTCTGGTTGTATCCTGTCATCATCAGGATGTATCATTCATAACTTGGGACTGCAGCTTTCCCAAAGGGAGTAACTGATACAAAGCTATGTAGCGGGTTTTTCACAACAGTAGAAGTTAAGTCCACATTCCATATATTCCATTCTATGTTTCTCCCATTTGAAAGAGTTTGTGTGCAATGGACAGGCCCTGTGCTCAAGCTTTTTATATTGTGTTGCTTTGTTATGAAGATTTCTCTACTAACATTTCAAAAATAACTTTTTTTTTTCCTTTTTTCTTTTCTATGCTTTGCTCTTTCCTCTCATGGAATTCTAAGGAATCTTTTCTTTTTTTTTTTACAATCTTCCCACCTTCACTTTCCTTTACTGCATGAATGCTTGCACAAATCACTCTGATGAAAATTGTACTCCAAATGGGTGATATCCACACCTGTAGACTGCTGAAACAAGAACTAGACACCATAAAGGTGTCACATAAAACATTTAATGGAAAGCTTAAGTGGAAATTAAGTGGTGGTTTGTTTTCAACACAGAGATGAGTTTTTCAGATTCTGAAAATCTGCAATCATATTCCATCATCTTGGAGTGAACCCAATCTGATGGCTTTTTCTTTCTGACATTCTGAGTCCAGAGAACTTTTAAATCACTTTATGTTATTTTTCCCTTTGGTTTTGATGAACCTAACGTAGTGAGCCAAACTGACAAAGAATAGAAGCTGCACCAGTCTAAAGAAAAAATGGCTGTGAGCTTATCTGCACTGTGGAGGATTGTTCTCTTGAGACTCTCGGCACTTCCATGGCCGTGCAAAAGCTTTGGAAGAAATGTTCCAGGCCTAGCATGAGCACAGCACCTCTCTACTATTCTTTAAAGCAGCCTGCCTTTTTTAATGCTTCCATGGGAGTTTGTAACAAACAACAAAAAAAAAAAAAGACACCACTGCTTTAAGGAATCCACTCATTAAAGTGAATACAACTTGAGGTAGCTGCTGTTAATGAACAGCAAAGAGGTTCTGCACCAATATGAGATCAGAAAGACTGCTTCCAAATTTCAAGCCTGCACAGCCCTTCATCACTCTCCTAAAGCAGTTGGAAGAGAAACAGTCATCTTCTTCACTTCTGCTGGCCTTAGACACAGAGAACAGGCAAGGAAGTACATGGGTCAGTCAGAGCACTCCCTCCAGATGATCAATAGGAGGGTATAAAAAGTCACGCCAGCAGTGTCCCACTCCACTGCTGGAGTCGGAGAACAACAAACCTTCAAAAAAGTAATAAATTACAACTCCCAAACCAATAGTATGCATTTGTCTGCCCCTATATGTGTGGGTGTGTGCGCGTGCACATGGGTATGTGCATGTGCATGTTTAAAGCAACCTCTTCCATATTTCCAACGGATGCTGTATTTAATCTGATCATTTTATATAGGTAAGCAATTGCTAAAAGAGGGTACCAAGCCACCGTCTCCTCACTGCTGTTCAGCCCAGCTTCTTTCACACGGTCATTGCTGTGGCATAAAAGGAAGGGAAAACCCAAGGTATTCTATGCTGAGCAACTAGAAGAAAGACAAACTGGAAGTGAGGAAAGGATAGCCTGTCGGCATTTCCCCCAAAGTTGTAATCATGGTGGCAGGTTATGATGGTGGCAGGGCTGGAAGGAGGTAGAAGAGACCTTCTAAACTATTTTTGCAGTAGGACAGGATACAGAGTATTAATTGCCTCAAGGTGAGTCTGGAGGAAGGTGGGAGAGACTGCCCCAGAGAAGGAAAAAATCCCTCAACCTCTACTATACATAAAAAGGAAAGACAGCACATTGGTGGGATCCCATCCTTCATCCCTGAGGCATTGCCTTAAAAAGCCTGGAACTCACATGCAGACTAGCCCCCTATAAAAGAGAAAGAGAAAACAGACAAAGCTCCTGCTATTTTATCCATTCTCGCTTGGGCACGCAGGAAATTTGCAGGGATCTGCAAATACCTAAACAGTCCACATTAATCCCAAGTGGAATCTCTAGGATGGTGTGCTCTTGTCTGATTGTATTGGATATATTATTATTAGGGATCTAGCCAGAAGATATTATATAATTAACCATGAAACATGGAGACAAGTTGGGAGGAGGCAAAGCAAAGTGGCATGGTCCAGCACTTTCCGTTTGGCATTTCTGTTTAGAGGCATTCTTAGAAAATTAAGAGTGATGATATGGTGCAGCCCATTGTTTTGCTTGGTAACTGCTCACTCAGAAGAGATCTTACTGAGTGAGCCAGATGGTTGGATGGAGCATCCAATTCACAGAATACACACACACACATACACACACACACAGGGCTGCAACTAGGGTCTGTGTCACCCGGGGCAAACATGGATTCTGCGCCCATTTTGGCATCCCCGATCACTCATTTTGGCGCCCTCCCCAGCACAGCGCCTGGGGCACATGCCCTGGTTGCCCCCCCTAGTTGTGGCCCTGCACACACACACACACACACACACACACACACACACACACACTGACTGTCCTTGTGGATAACCATGTTGTGAGAATGTCCACAGCATGTTGACAAAATTCAAAATGGACTTAGCAGCCCACAAAGGATGCCTGCTTCCTATCACTGCTACTATATGCAGTGGTCCTGATGAAACATACATATTACTGTTTCCAAAGTAGCAGCCAACCCTATATTGAAAGATCAGCTTTAGTATTTCCATGGAAAAGCTTGAAAAAAGAGCTACAAAACCACTTGGCCTGAGGACAGTGGCACAAAAATATTTGTGGCATTTCGAGTCACTGCTACTAAATGCTTGAGACACAGCATTGTTTGGAGATACCCAGACCAAATAGCATAGTGCCAGGAAGAGTGGATATGATTGACATACAATTGCACAAGTGAGAAAATGAGCTTGACTAAAGGTAATGAAGGGGAAAAGTTTTAAGAGAGAAAAGCAGTGAGAGAAATACATGAAGTAGTGGGGACTAGATTGAAGAAAACAAATATATATTTCAGAGTGGAAATTATATAAGTCTGCCTGGCCTGAACAGATACAGGATTTTTCCAGTGCAGTCATAATAAACATCTGCTCCTATGAGCATCCACCAATCCTTATCATTAAGTAGGAGGACAGAAATGTCTGTATGGCAGACCAAATAAGGATCACTGTTTCAAGGAAAGACAGCTAAGCAACAGAAAACTGTAATAAAGTGAGCACTACCAGCATGTGAATGTTGTTGGCTGGGAAGTCATTGCTATGTTTAGCACACATAACAAAATGTCCTTGAAATTCTTCTGAGAGAAAATGAAGGCCATCTTTACTTTGCTACAATGACATGGCCAGATTCTCATTATGTCTTTTGCTGGTGCTGGATTTCCTAGCAATTATTGATACAACTAGAATGGTCAGGAGTACTGAGCTTGCTGCTAGCATTAGGGAAGTCCAGTACAAAAGCTTCAAAACTCAAATAGCTTTTTAGAGCTTATTTCCAGGAGAGAAAGGCAGGAAACTGTCCACTCTGCATTTATGTGGCACATACCTTCTCTCCATAATGCTGGCAATTGCCAATGTGTGCTTCTCAAATACTCTTCTTGTTTTATCTCTAGAATGGGAGCAGCAGCATGATAAACCTTAAAGGAAACCACTGTAATAAAAAGGCTAATATAAGGTGTTTTCCTGCAGTTAAGAAATAATAGTTTGCATACAGTGCCAGGTCATACTATGTCTGGTGACTGATCTTCCCATCTAGAAAACAAAAGTAGTTTAATTTGGAAGGGAAAAATGTGATTGATTTGTATGTATCTATGTATCTATGTCCAAAATAGTCATGGAGAGCAATCCAGAAAAGGCTTCCTTTCTTCCTAGATGCAGCTTCTTAGAATTGTCCTTCACCCATTCTCAAAGGTATTAGATGATGATGATGTTGATGATGATGATGATACACCAGGAGGATTTCAGATTGAAGAGGGATGAACTAAAGGATGGTGGTAGGAAGAACCACAAAGTTCTAGATGGTTTGGGCTCCTTCAATCCTTTGCAATTAGTGCAGTTCAGTAACATCTGGAGTGCACTGGGTGCCTTGCTGATGGATTAAACTTTCTCTTCCAATGTGTTGTGATCCTAATCCAGATCCTGGCCCACTCCAAGTAGAGGGATGGGGGTGGGGGAGCAGATAAAGAGTTGCAATTTATATAATGTCAGTAACATTTCATTTGAATTCAGATGGAAAACTCTCACACTCTTTAGCTGGATGACATTATAGGGGGATCAACACCAAAGCACAGTCTTCCAAAAAAAGTTTCTTAAAATAATTTTGTTTTCTTGAGAAATTCCAACTAATTTGCTTTGCTTTGCTTTGCTTTGTTTTGTTTCAAGCAGTAGTGGTGAATTATTCTAATCTTCCTTGATCTGCTTTCAGCACAGATGCATATTTAAGCCTGCCAACCTTTTCACTATTTTGAAAGCTAATTTCCATTCTTCTTGCTTTTAAAAGTTCTTATTATTTCTATCATTCCTATACACCATTAATCAATAGTAAGTCAATAAAGATCTGCAAACCTTGCAGCTTCCCTGCCCCAAAACTGAGTGTCATACCTCATACCTAAAATTTTGCAAGCATACCAAGATAATGCCATCTATCTGTTCAAAGTTAGCAGTGATCCCATTAATTGCAGTTTAATCTCCATAGGTCAAACTAAGCATGTACTATCTAGATCAGAATTTTAGAAGTTGAATCATGTTTAAGTCCATTTTTCAGCCTTGAGGAGGAAAATACAAAGCTCAGAACTTGCTCTGACATATATTTAGAGATGTGATTGCAGGAATGAAAAAATGGTATTCTGACCAAAGCTTTTCTGACTTTCATGGATGGATGGCATAGGCAGAGAAATGGGGATTCAGACTACATAAGGAAAACCCAAATCTTTAGGATTCCCCCTAATACTGAGAAGTGAATTTCGTATTTCTTCAGGTGAGTATTACTACATTAAAAACGATGTTATTATATTAGTAACATTTTTTGTAAAAAGTTATTGAGTTATACCTGTCAAGGGTGAGATGAATCACTTTCAGAGGTAGCAGAAAGGAAGTGCAGCAAATGAATTGAGTACTAAAGAATACTTTAAAGTGCTCTTAAAAAGAAAATAATACAATGAAGAAAGGTACCCAAGAGACTAAAATAAAGAAAATGGAAGAAGATTCCCTTCCCTAACAATACGTTCACTTTTTCATAGCTTTCACAAGCTTTTTAGGGACAATAGACAAGAAACAGCAATTGTCCAAATATCATCTGAAAGTGTTTGCTACATAAAATATTTCAGAGGATGTGGAAATACTTTTCTTGTTTTATTCTTTATGAACTATAATATTACTCAGAATGACAAAAAAAAAATTGGGATAAAAGCAAAAAAGAAAGTTAGAAAGCTTAAAAATGCTTTATTCCTTGAGTTATTATTCCTTGATAATTCAGTCAAGTGAGTTCTTTACTGAAACAAACAAAAAATACTTTCCTTTCCTCCATTGAACAAATCCAACAATGCAATACTGCACAATAGTATAGCAGGCAGTACTCTTAAATAATGCATTTATTGAACAATAAAAGGGAAAGTAATAATTTTACTCAGAAGCTTTCTTATTTAGTTATTTAGTTATTTCTGGGCTGATCTCTAATAACAAATTTATAAACATTAAAAAATAATTGCAAGCAAATCTATTTTTACACAAGGATCCTGAACAAATGTCTGTGTGGGGGGGGGGGGGGAGTTTTAGATCCAGAATGCTTTGTAATATGAGAGTCTCTTGATTTGAAATAGTTATCTGAAATATAAATTATTAAAGATATTATTGGTATTTCTTATTAAAACATTAAAATATAGATTTACTTATAATATGAGATGCCTTGTAAATTTTATGGTCACCTCCTGTTATTTTTTTAGAAAACAAGCAAACAAGATTTTCTGGTTTTGATTATTTTGCTGAGTACTATAAACATGTTGATTTTTGCAGTGATTGTGCTTCCCCCAACCTCCCTTTTGAATGAAAATGCTTTTCTGCACTTCTTCACAAGAAACCGATGGATTTTGTAAGATAGCATCAAAACATAACTGGGTTTTAGCTTAATCTTATATCTCACACAACTTTCCCCAATCTGGATCCATCAAAATGTCAGAGCCAGCCCTACCATTTTACTAGGATGAAGAGGTGTTCAAATTTTATACCAAAATAGCCTGGTTATTCCGTCTGTCTGGTGGTGATGAAAGTTGAGGGACACCAGATTAATTCACAGAAAGAATTTGGTTCCAGATTTTTTTTCACAGAATTTACATTGATGGTATTAAGTTTTGCTATCCTGGTATTTCAAGTCCTTGAATCATCTTTATAAATTCATTCTCTTTTTCTTCCTACTCATCTTCATTCTTCTTAGGGTATCCTAAAGAAAACAAATAAACAAGCAGCTTGAGATATGTATTCTATTTTATAAGCATCTTCATGGTAGTTTTTCCATGCCATGCTGCTAAAAACAAGAGAGAAAAAGAAGCTTGTCTGTAACCTAATTATGAAATGACATGCTTATTTTGCTATCCTATTTTTTAATCTGTACTTTACAGTTTCAGCTGATTGATGTTCTAACCAGCCTAATACCTGTAACACACAGCAAGTCAGAAAATAAATGTTACGTTGTTTTGTTTTTTTTAATAGCAAATATGCCACTTAGGAGCATCTCCTTCCTAAAATCCATTCCCATTTTTTCTTTCTGCAGCCCCAGTAAATAGTACAAAATGGTTAATTCTGTGTGGGAACAGCTGTCAATCATCAGATGATGCCCATATAAAAAACAGTACATTGTTGCTTCCCCCTCTAGAACTATTCAAGAACTATTCAAATCTTAACTACTGTAGAGTTACTTATTTTACTCTGCTGGATGCTAATAATTAAATTCTGGTCTGTTCAGAATAAAGAATAGAAGCCATGTCAAACACACATGATGTTTTTCCAAGAATCTAGCTGGTGTAAAGAACTTTTTTTTTTTTTTGAGATCTTTTTTCCATGAAAATACTTGTCAGGTGTTCTGTCTGTCAAAAAGAATGCATATTAACCTTCCATTAAAAATATTTCCAAATTGACTCACTGACTACTTTACCTTATGTTTAAGAAATTTAATAACTCTTCAATAATCCTTTGTTCTTCTACTCCTATTCATTCTTCTACTCTTTAATTCTATCTTAAGATTTTGTGCAGCAGCTTTCCATTTGGACTATGACCAGTTTGCCACACTTCCTATTTCTTGGGTTTCTATGCAGGCTTCTGCACTATAATAATGATAATGTAATGTTGATGATCATCATCATCACCATCATCATGACTGTGTCAAGATTAGTAAGCTATGCATTACTGAATTATCACATGTACTCTTGAGCATTGGCAAAACAGTCCTGGCATTGGTAAAAGATGACAGGAAAACTTAATCCAATGATCAGGATTGTTTCTTCCTCTGCCTTTTATCCATTTACAGGTAGTCCTTGTTTAGCAATCACAACTGGGACTGGCAACTCGGTCGTTAAGCAAAGCAGTTGCTAAGTGAAACCACAACTGCGCCTACAATGTTACTTCAGCTTTCCTTTGCTTTAAAGACCAGTGAAGGTCGTAAATGCAAGGATTGGTTGTAAGTTACTTTTTCATCACCATTTTAACTGTGAACAGTCGCTAAATGAGGCAGTCTCTAAACGAGGACTACATGTTTACACATATATGAAGTGGGAGGTTGACCAAATGAAATAAATTTTAGACAGGGAAACAAAAGTTCTGTATACATTGATTCTAGATTAGAAATACCCTTAGTTTTAAATCAGTTATTTAACAGAGTACTTTACAATTTTGCTTCAGACTGAGAGGTTTCACTTAATTCTGTGGGACTGGGTCATCCTCTCTGTCAATATCGTAGTTTATAGAACAGAGTGTCAGTTGCAGGGATAGAAACTTCTCTAACCTGAGATATTGCTTTACTGTATTGTTGCTCATCCAAGCATAATGATTTCACTCAGGCTTAATGAATAAAACATGCACATAGAAGAAAAACAAGTGTCTTGCTCATGTCCAGCCTTTTACAAAAACACATGAGTGCAGCCATACATGTCTGCAGAGCTCTCAGAAAGTCAGCAGTGATCTTAATAAGGGCAGCAATCTGCCTGCACTCACTCATTTATGAGTAACTGTGGTCATGGAATAAACAAATATGGAACTGAGAGGTGTAGAAAACCTGGTGCTTTTCTTTTAAATAGTGGGTTTAACCCTTCAAGTCTAAAACATGTGGGTTAAAACTCAAGCTCACTTGAAGCCCCCTTGAATTAAATATAAAGTCATTTGTGTAATTGCATGCATTGAACTGCAAAATTGGGATATCTGCTCATATTATTTCCCTGCCATAGCAGCTACTGACTTAGATTTTTTTAAAAGCAAGATAAATCCCTAAGCCATGGATTTTATTGCAGCTTAAGTAGAACATCAGAAAGTAAGAGAATCTGTCTGTTATTGAAATAAATATCTCTGGTGGCTAATAAACCACTCAGTCAAGTCAGAAACAATTGATATGCTGCAAGGTACCCTGTGAAGGATATTCCAAGTCAATAAGCATTATTCTCAGTACAGTACCTAGGTTTTACTTCTAAAGGATATGCACAGGATTTTGCACTCTCAAGCTGTGAACCTCTAGTTCTACTTGTAGGCAAGTCACAGTTTAACTTTGTGAGGTTTGTTTTGAACTAGACACATGGAATCAAACTCTTAGGTTGCAATTTTGTGTGTACTAATTTTGGGTAGATGTAACAATTAGTGTGACTCTTAGAGACTATATAGATACATTTACTCCAGGACAATCTACCCCAACCTGGTCCTTCAGTTCTTCCAATGTTACACCTATTGCCACTGTAACTGAGTCCATCCATCTTGGTGCCGGTCGCCCTCTTTTTCTCTTTCCTTCCATATTTCTCAGCATTATAGACTTCTCCAGAGAGTTAGGTCTTCACATATTGTGTCCAGAACGTAATAATTTGAGCCTTGTCATTTGTGCCTTGAGTGAGAATTCTGGATGAATTTGTTTTATGGTCTATTTATTTGTTTTCTTGGCTATCTATGATATTCTGAGGAGTCTTCTCTGACACCAAATTTCAAAATCAATACTCTTCCAATCCTGCTTCTTCAAGGTGCAACTTTCAGTTTGATAGAATATCACAGGGAAAGCCATTGCCTGCATAATTCTGACCTTTGTAGATATAGATACATGGTATCTGAACATCTTTTCCAAGGCTTTCATTACTATTTTACCAAGTGGTAGTTTGTGGCATATTTCCTAAAGAGTAACATTAGTGAGCCCAGTATAAAAGGAAAGGATTTATATAATTTCTACCTCACCTCACTTCACCTCATAGTTCGTTAGAGAACAGTGCTTTAATTTAGGAGTAAAAGGCTTTTGCACAGAGTTTATACATAACCCATGATATTTGTATCTTAACATAGAAGCTACTACAATCCACAGGGGGGGGAAAAGGTGCAAAATTAACAGTATATATTCAGAACAGAAGTCTAACCAAACTTAAAGAAAAATGGCTTCCATACATATTACAAATTACGCAGCAAGGCAAATGTAAGTATCTAGAATATGGTTTTTAAGGCAAAAAAGAACTGACTAAAGAATTGCAGAAGCACACATACATACACACACTATTTTTTTTTTCAAATGTCTATTAAATATTGCACATTAGAGTACAATAAAGGGAAAATTCAAAACTAATATTTATAATGTTTTTAGTAGTTTCTTTTTCTTTTCTTTTTGCATTTTTGAAGAACGAATAGTGGAGATTTTGGCACTTAGCTGAGATTTAAATTCTTACCCTGTTAAAACAAACTAATGTACTTAAATGCAATTTAATGTTTCTATGTTTAATTTGTAATCAAAGATACACTGAGTGCTAACTGTACAATTGTGATATTTCCTTTGTCCACTTATACTGTAGATATTATATTTCTGTACCATTTTTTTCTTTTTCCTTGTTTGTTCCCTTTTTGTTTTTCCTTTAAAATGATTAATAAACACAAAAGTTTAAAAAAAAAGTTGCTACATGCATCCATTTTAGTAGCAGACCATTTGCTAGTAATTAAATTATCATTGTTGATTTCAGTTGGACTTGCATTGAGCTAAATGGGACTGAGGTTATTATATATAAACTACAACATTACACATATTTTTCCTCTTCTTTTACTGGACATCCTGAAGAAAAAATATAAACAAGTACAAAAGAAAACTTGAAAAAAGAATAAAAGAATAAAATTGAGATGAATAAACCAGGAATTTTTAAATGTCATGGGCGTTATAGCTTTCTTATACATCATTAATTAGTTATTAATGCATGCATTGCATAACACATTAAAAGATTAAGAATTACTATGAATCATGAACTATGAATATTAAGGACCGTAGTTAACACAATATAAATGACCAAGTAAAATTATTCATTGCAATAAGTTCAGTCCATAAGAATCTATTCTGATTTAGGTATTGTCATGAGTGCCGTTGAGCTAAAGTAATCAGCGCAATGGCACTCATGACAATGACAAGGAAATAGGTGAAGGGGTACAAGTTAAGTAGCCATCAACCCACAACGACTAACGGCTAACAAACAATAGATAAACGGATCACGGAGCCACCCAAGCCATCAGCAGCAATACCACGGGGATCGCCCAGCTGAAAGCAATCAGCAGAAGAATGAAAACCTGAGGATGGGCGATCCTAGAAACCCTCAACCAATGGCAGGGCAACGCATGGGACAAAGGGGGGTGACGTGACCGAGAGCGAGGGGGCGCTGACCGGCGCGGGGTATTTAAACCCCGCACCGGCGCGCTCCTGTCACTCTCAGCTTTTTCTAACAACGTTGTACCTATCCTGAAATAAACCAGAGCCTGCTTTGCAACCCAGTGTCTGAACGTTATTCAGAGGTAGGCAGCGCATGACATAAAGCTGAGAGTCATAAACTCAGCCTCGCCGAGCCCCACCGGACGACAACGAGCCGCGGGAGGAGTAGACGGCGAGAAGACCAGCAAGATGAGGCCGGAACGGCGCGGGCAAGGAGGGCGAGCCGCGCGGCAAGAGACAGAGGAGGACCGACCGAGGCCAGAGGCACCGCGGACTCCCGGAGCCATGGACGCCCGCCCCACCCGACCCGAGCCTCAGCTCCAACCCCAAGGGGAGATGGCGACGGAGGCAACCCGACCGCGGGAGGGAGCAGCACGACTTCCGAAACCAGCGGAGGACCCCGCGCCCCACATCGCACCCCAGCAACGGGCGTGGAGCGACAGCCCCACGGTGCTCGACACGGAGGAGGACGACGGAGACACCCATCAGACGGAGGAGGAAGCGGACCCGCGGCGGAGGGACGATGAACCCCCCCCCCCCGAGGACGCGCCAACGGAACCGGCCCCAGCGGCGGTGCGGGCTGTGGACGAGGAGGCACGAGCTGAACTCGCGGCCATGCGGGCTCAGCTGACGGAACTCCGGACCATGCTCCAGGCGCTTATGCCCCCCGCGCCACCCAATGACGTCCCCGCACAAGCCCACACCCCGAGCGAAGCACCGAACCCACACGAGCCAGCGGAAAGCCAGCAGACGGCACAGGCGGCCGACACCACATCCCGGGAAGCGAGAGGCGGGGCCGCGCAAAACGCCCGGGCCCCAAAGGACTTCCCCATCTTCTTCGATGGGACCCCCTCAAAACTCTCGTTTTTCGTCACCAACGCTAGGGAGTTCATGGGGAGGCACGGACACTCCTATGACTCCGAGGCCGACAAGATCGGCGCCGTGGCAATCAAACTCCAAGACAGGGCGGCGGACTGGTACGTCCAACTGTACGAGTCCAGCTCCCCCGCCCTCGCCACCTTCCCTGCTTTCATCAACGAGATGAAAAACTATTTCGAAGACCCCCTAGCCAAAGTACGGGCGAAAAGCGCACTCCAGAGACTTAAACAGGGCGCACGCACGGTCCCTGACTACGCCCTGGAGTTCAAAGCCCTCGCGGGAAAGGTCTGCGACTGGTCTGAGACCACCCTGCTGGAAATCTTCAAAAAGGGGCTCAACCGCGACGTTCTCCAATGGGCCCTCTACCGCGACGACCCAGAAACGTTACACGGGTGGATCCACCTCGCGGGGAAAGCCGAACACGCGCACCGCACCTTCCTTATGACAACCACGGAAGACACAAACTACGTCGGGAAAAAGGTACCCGCACCACACGGGGGGATGGCCGGCCCCATATACCCTAAAAAGAAGTTCAACCGGGAGCCCTGCGGGAGGTGTGGCAAATTAGGGCACAAGACGGCGGACTGCTTCGCCAACCGACCGCCGACCAGCGCGCCCAAGCCCGCCCCGAAAATTAGCCCCAAACCACCCAACCCGGGGCCGCCCCCTCACCGCCGAATGACCGTGGCCACAGCGACACCGGAAGAGGGCTGGGACGCTTACTGGGGAGAAGAGGACAATACCGACCCCGACCAGCCGGCGGGAAATGCTCCCCGCTTGCCCTGAAACGCGTGGCGAGGCAGGCGGCGGGACAGCAACGCGAACCACCTCAACGAAACGACAAAAGCTCCGTAATATTGGCAGCAATTCAACTCTCTGCCGGCAACGGAGCCACCACGGCCGCGGCACTAGTGGACTCGGGGTGCTCAAAAAACCTTATCCACCCCGACCTAGTCGCCAAACTCGAACTCCGCTGCTTCCCCCCTCCCCACGCCGCTGGCATTCCACCAGCTGGACGGCTCCACAGCGGGGGGGAAACCAGCCACGCTACAAACCGAGCCGGTCACCCTGCAAATGGGCACTCACACCGAGCGCACATCGTTCGTAGTCACGCCCATCGGACGGCCCATTGCAGTCCTGGGGATGCCATGGCTCGCGAAAAACAACCCGCGGATCAACTGGGCGACCCGCACCTTCACATTCGGCGACGGCGAGTATCGAGCACCAGTACCAGCTGGCAAAAGCAACCCCACGGTAGGACGAGCGGAGGCGACCACACAAGACAACGCCGCTACCACTGCAGACCTACCGGAACAATACGCCGACTTCTCCGAGGTCTTCGGAGAAGCAGAGGCAGACCAACTACCCCCCCACCGCAAGACGGATTGCCGAATCGACCTACTGCCCGACGTCCCCCTACCTAGACCAAAGATCTATTCGATGACCCCGAAGGAGATGGCAACCCTCCGGGAGTTCATCGATAAAAACCTAGACAGGGGATTTATAGAGCCAGCATGCTCACCGGTCGGAGCCCCCGTCCTATTCCGGGAGAAGAAAGACGGGACCCTACGGCTCTGTACCGACTACCGGGGCCTAAACGCGGCTTCCCTGTCCAACAAATACCCCTTACCCCTGGTGAAGGACATGCTCGCCCACCTGTCCACGGGCAAAGTCTTTTCCAAATTGGACCTGCGCGAGGCGTACTATCGCATCCGAATCAGGGAGGGGGACGAATGGAAGACGGCGTTCAACTGCCCCCTAGGCGCTTTCCAGTACAAGGTACTGCCCTTCGGACTCGCGGGGGCCCCTGGGGTGTTCATGCAGCTCATCAATGAGGTACTGCATGAACATCTGTTTAAAGGGGTCCTGGTCTACATCGACGACGTCCTTATTTACACAAAAACATACGAGGAACACGTAACCTTAGTCAGGCAAGTCCTCGACAAGCTCAGAAGGGCGCAGCTCTATGCAAAGCCCACAAAGTGCGAGTTTCACAAAGACCGCCTAGACTATTTGGGGTATCGAATATCCGGGGACGGCATCGAGATGGACCCCGCAAAAGTCGAAGCGGTACTAAACTGGGAGCGGCCCCGCAACAGACGGCAACTACAGAGCTTCCTGGGATTCGCGAATTTCTACAGGTCCTTCGCCCGGGGGTTCGCTGAGATAGCCCTACCCTTAACGGACCTCCTCAAAACCAAAGGGGTGGGGGACACCAGACGCGCCAAGAACCCAGGCACAGTGCTGAATTGGACTCCCGCGTGCCAGACCGCATTCGACAAGCTGAAAGCGCTGTTCACGACGGAGCCAATCCTCGCGCACCCGGACCCAGAACGGCCGTTCGTGGTCCAAGCCGACGCCTCAGACTTCTCCCTGGGAGCCATCCTCCTACAAAAAGACTCCACGGGGCTCCTGAAACCATGCGCCTACCTGTCAAGGAAGTTCTCCGAGACAGAGAGGCGATGGCACGTCTGGGAGAAAGAAGCCTTTGCGGTGAAATCGGCACTAGAAACATGGCGTCACCTACTCGAGGGAGCCACCCAACCATTCGAGGTCTGGACGGACCACCGGAACCTCGAGGCCCTACGAACGCCTAGACGCCTTAGCCCAAAACAGGTCCGATGGGCACAATTCTTCAGCCGCTTTGATTTCCAGTTGAAGTTCATGCCGGGCAAGAAGAACTTCCTGGCCGACGCCCTCTCCCGGCTGCCCCAAGACGAAGAGCCCGCCCCAGACACCATTGGGACGGTCCTATCCGCCTCGCAACTGGGGATGGCCGTGACCACCCGAAGCGGCGCACGGAGGCAGCTCGACGCTACGGCGCAGCCGACGGCGGGACAACCGGCGACGGAAAGAAGGCAACCGCAACTACCAGGGGGAATGCGCACGGACCTCGCCGCCGCCCTCAAAACCGACCCCTGGTTCCTGGCAAACCCCGACAAGGTAACGATGGCGCAAGACCTAGCATGGGGGGAAGGCAGAATCTACGTCCCGGACTCGCAACGCCAGGCGATCTTGCATAGGTCACACGACGCCAAGCAAGCGGGACACTTTGGGTTCCTCAAGACCCTACACCTAACACGGCGGCAATTCTGGTGGCCCGCGCTCAGGCGAGACGTAAAAACCTACGTGGCGTCCTGCCCAACGTGCGCTCGGGCCAAACGGGCACCAGGCAAACCCGCGGGGCTATTGCAACGGGTGGCAGAACCCTCCCGCCCATGGGAGGAAATCTCTATGGATTTTATAGTGGACCTCCCACCCAGCCAGAAGAAAACGGCCATTTGGGTGGTGAAGGACTACTTCTCAAAGCAGGCCCACTTCATCCCCTGCACGTCAGTCCCATCCTCACAACAACTAGCCAAACTCTTCCTCATCCACGTGTACAGGCTACACGGATGTCCCGCACGTGTGGTGACCGACAGGGGCACACAGTTCACCTCCAAATTCTGGCGGGCCTTCTTGAAGCTGACGGGGACCCAACAGGCCCTGTCTACGGCTTGGCATCCGCAGACGGACGGAGCCACTGAGGTTCTTAATGCCACCTTAGAGCAATTTATACGATCCTATACGAACTACCACCAGGACGACTGGGCTGAACTGCTCCCGTTCGCCGAAGTCGCATACAACAACGCCGTCCACACGAGCACGGGAAAAACCCCGTTCGAAGTAGTCTCGGGGCGCGACTTCGTCCCCATACCGGAGCTACCTCAACCCCCGGAACCCCAGGTGGACGCCAGCGACTGGGGACGGAAGATCGCGGAAGCATGGCCAGTAATCACGGCGGCGCTGAAGGAGGCACAGGCTGCTTACAAAGAGCAGGCCGACAAGCACCGGCGCCAACAACCGACGTTCCAGGCGGGGGACATGGCCTATCTCTCCACCAAGTTCCTAAAGTCAACCCAACCCTCGAAAAAACTGGGGCCTAAGTACATCGGGCCGTTCCGAGTCACGCAAATAGTGAACCCGGTAGCAATACGCCTGGACCTGCCACACAACCTCCGGAGGCTCCACCCGGTGTTCCACACCAGCCTCCTAAAACCGGCAACCACCTCCCGATGGCACCCAAGCACGCCTCAGCCCGCACCGCTTATGATCGACGGGCAACACCACTTCGAGATAAGGGACATCCTCGACTCACGCAAGCAACGAGGAACCCTACACTATCTGGTCAGGTGGAAACACTTCCCCCACCCGGAATGGGTGGCGGCGCACAACGTTAAAGCGCCTGACCTGACCAGAGCATTCCACCGGGCATACCCCGACAAACCGCAATCAAGGTCAGCAAAACCAACCCCCCCCCCCGCAGGCCTCCCCCCGCCTCCCGTGCCCCAAGGGAAGGGGCCCCCCCCAAGCCCGCGACTTGGGTGGACCTTCCCCCCCCCGGGACTCACTCCCCCCGCCCCGGGCCCACGGGGTGGTGACAAACGATCGCCAGCACCCTCCCCCCGCCCCCTGGCCGCGGGGGAGTGGCAAGCAAGTCAACAGGGCAACCTGGGGGCAACGCCCAGGAGACACAACAAAGGCGACGCACTCCAAATAAGCAAAAAAGGGCCCTACCTGGAGCTGAGCAGCACCCGACCAGCCACGCCTCTCGCCTCGCCGAACTGAGCCAAACAAACAGGGTGTGGTTGGAGCATGCGCACGCCAGGTCAGAACCCGAGCATGCGCACCATGGACACACCCTGGGAAGGCACGTGGTAGAGGGAGGAGCAAAGGGAGGGGCGACAACTACTCCGGCGGGAACTTTGAAAAAAAAAAAAAAAAAAAAAAAAAAAAAAATGGCGTTTTGACAGCTCCATGGGGGAAACCCAGAAACCCGGGGGAGAACACTATTCGGAAAGGGGGCAGTATGTCATGAGTGCCGTTGAGCTAAAGTAATCAGCGCAATGGCACTCATGACAATGACAAGGAAATAGGTGAAGGGGTACAAGTTAAGTAGCCATCAACCCACAACGACTAACGGCTAACAAACAATAGATAAACGGATCACGGAGCCACCCAAGCCATCAGCAGCAATACCACGGGGATCGCCCAGCTGAAAGCAATCAGCAGAAGAATGAAAACCTGAGGATGGGCGATCCTAGAAACCCTCAACCAATGGCAGGGCAACGCATGGGACAAAGGGGGGTGACGTGACCGAGAGCGAGGGGGCGCTGACCGGCGCGGGGTATTTAAACCCCGCACCGGCGCGCTCCTGTCACTCTCAGCTTTTTCTAACAACGTTGTACCTATCCTGAAATAAACCAGAGCCTGCTTTGCAACCCAGTGTCTGAACGTTATTCAGAGGTAGGCAGCGCATGACAGGTATCTCATAAACTTAAAATATAAATTCTATGTATAGATAAACCCAAATTTGGGATGTGACAGAATTCCATGTATTAAATTATAATCTAAGAAGGCTTCTAGTTTGATATGAAATCTCTGTCAGATTTACTTTTAAGGTATGAGGTTATTCTAAACTTCAAAGCATACTCCCACATTTTAGTTAGCTACTCTTCTGTTGTGGGGATCAGACAACCTTTCCAGTAAGAAGCATATGATATTCTTGTAGTAGTTATCATATATAAAGCTAATTCATTATATTTTGAGGGGATGTATGGTTTGGTAAAAAATTAATAAGAATATCATAGTTTGAAATGAAAGTATATATTTTAAGATTTTTTTTCATTCTAGTATGAATCATTTTCCAGAATTGTTGAGCTTCATGGCATTGCCACCATATATGTAAAAGCGAACTGACTGGCTCATTACATTTCCATCAATTTTTTGAAAATGAACTATCCATTTTAATTAATCAAAACTGGAGTACTATACCAATATAATTATATTATTTTTTTCTGAGTATAATGTTTGGAATAAATTTAATCTTCCATTAAAATTTCCATTATTTTTTCTATATTACTGCTTTCAATTTCAGCATCCATAAAATCTTTGACTTGGTCAGATACTGAATCATATTTCACCAGCAGTCTATAAATATGACAGCAAATGTTCTGAGTTACATATTATAAAATAATTCCCCTTTTTCTAAAATATATGCATTTGAAGTTACTGAAACCCATCAGATAACCTGGACATTGTGAAGAGTTTTGAAATATTTTATCTTCATCTTACTCACATATTGGAATGCCAGCTATTTACTGTTGAGTTAACACGGGACATGACCATCACAGAAGTGCACTTCTGCTCGCACCACAGTGTTATTTCTCCCTTCCCTATGAGCCCTGATCTGTTCCAAAGGATTTTCCAAGTATTCAGAGATTTGTGTTCAAGCAGGAGTGAACCAGATGTTCCACATGAAACAGGCAACATATTCTTCCAGTGGCATGTATTGCACTGGACAACAGACAAAAAAAAGGCCTACCGTTATCTGTGTCCCATTAACCTTGCTGATATGACCTAAACTGACAGAGATAAAATCAGACTATAATCCTGTCAAGGCTCTAGTCTATCTGGAAACACCATTCTCTGATCAGGAAACTGTTTTTCTTCAATCACTAGTATATGAGCACACTCCTCCACTTTATGATGATAATATACTCTGCATCTGTTCAGGGCCCTTGTATCTTTTCTAACTTTATGTGCTGAAGGGCATTCAAAGCAGATGCCTTGGATGAAACCTGGTGAGCACTGGCACGTTTTATAACCAATCAACAGAGAAATGACAAATGATTGATGGTGAGCTTTGGCTCTACACATACTAAACAGGTATGGCAAGGAAGTAGGAACATGCATATTGAGGAAAGCAGGACTCTACTGATAAAGAAACAATCAGAATCTTTATTAGAAGCAATTATTTAATCAGAAACAATTGTTCAAATAAATGCATAACATTTGAAGATAATATAATTTGAACAGCAACTGCTAATTAGCTGGGACTGTTCAATGACAGTGGAAAGCCCTGCACAGTTTTTACAATGAAACTCCTAAATATTAGCTGCAGGCTTATTCTGGCCATCTGGCAGCTACAATATCTTACTGAGAGCTTGTATGTTTCTTTAATAAAATTCAGGAGTTTACAACAGTTCCCATAAATGGTCCTGACAGATTCTTGGATTTCAGGTTTTCAGACATAGCATTTCATCAGAATATGTTTTAGAGTCTTGACATTTTACAGTGAATTTTCACTTTAATATGGGGGCAGATGTTCTTAATATCTACCATAAATTCAGCAGAACACACTTTACATTATGATTAACTCAAATATCTTTTAACTGCTAGGGATGTGAGTACATGAAAGAGATGGATTGCTTTCAATAAAATGTCTATTTTCATCTCTTGACAGTAGACTTAATCTAAAACAGTAATTTCCAACAAATTCTAAGTGTCTGCTTTGATTAAATCATTGTATAAGGAACATACTGTTCAGTGTTCAAAATGTATGTTTAGTTGTAGACATAAGGGGCAAAACTTCCTGTTTCTGAAAATATTCTCTTAAAATCAGTCTATTGTATCATGACAGCTGATTTCAGCGTGCCTTGGCCACTGCTGCTTTCAGCCATGCAGTTCTATCTGTGCCACAGCACTGCTTCATTAAAACTCAGGCCTTATTAACTAGAGTTTTTCAAAAAGCAGTAGGAACTGAAGAAACAGGAAACAACAGGGGAGGCAAATTACATAGGCCCTCCTGACTGAAAAAGAGCAAGAATGCCCATATTAGGTACAGTAAAAGTGAAGTGGCACTGAATGTAGTTGCTAGTGATAGCTGGCAGTGACCTAAGACAAGGCTGATTTTGGATGGGCAAAGCAATCACCAATTTAGGGGTTGCATGCATGGATGGCTCCCAGCTACAAATTCATAGATTCAGGTTTTTTTGTTGTTTTTTTAGACAGGTTTGGCAAGACTGTGTTAAGCATGAATTTCAGTTTCCCGATTTAGAAGGGAGTACTTAAAATGTCATCCATTTTTCTGGGCTGTCTGCTATACTGTGAAAGGCTCCTGTATCAAGAGCCTTACACAAAGGACAGTTGGGTCAAATGAGCGTGCGATGCAATGCCTTTTTGTAGAAAACATTATTAATTAATTACAATAATAAACAACAAATAGATAATGTAGTGCAGCATCCTTAGTTGTAATGAGAATAACACTTCTTAAAGATGTACTTCAGTATCTTGCACTGAATTCTTTACAGATCAGTGTTCTCCCATTCACACATTCTATGAGGTGAAATATTGTTGGTAAAAGAAGGCAAAAGTGAGAATTTAATTTAAAATCTAGCATACTAATCCTGAAAGTGATTTTCTTGGTACCCTGAGCGGAGTTCTGCTTACAGGAGAAGTAAGAAGGCAATTTGAAGTTTTTTCTCAATTTCTGAAGCAGTGTCCATTCCAGACGCTTACCTGGATCTGTTAGTAGAAGAATTCCTTCCATTAAAGGAAGCCTAGTTAAAATTCAACTCCTTGACTCCCAAGAGAGTAGCTTTCTTGTTCTATTTAGATACTTCTATAAAGCTTGCTCAAGCCATTTGTCTTAGTTCAGAATGTTGTAAAATTTCATCCTTCTACTCTAAAAGATAAATGCCATAAAATGAAACCAACAACAACAACAGAACTTGTTTGAACTTCCTCAGGGCCTCTTTACCTCTTCAGTGTTATCCATATTTACACATCCTATTTCTATATCATGGTTATGACACAGTCTGTTTTTTTGTCATTTTATTAACAAAACAATTTTCCACAAACCTATTTTTAATTTATTTTATTACATAATTAAGGCCCATAGCAAAAACATAAGAGCCTACAATGGTCAGCAAGAACAAACTGAATAAACATTCAGCAGTAACTATATCATCTTACAGACCATCTTACCTCCTGACCCCCAGGGCATGGAACACATCCAGATCTTCAGCACACTCGGAAAGGATGTTAGGGTCAAGGCCAATCTAATCTAGGGGGGTATGGTGTTTCAGAGGTCAGGCGACAAAGGGCATGAATTTACCAAGCCAGAAAGAACGCAACCGGTGCACAACACAAAATTGTGCAAAAGCCCTCCTGGCTATAGTTGCCAGCTGCTCTTTGAACAGGACCCATGGTTCCATGAGGACCCCCAGAGTCCTCACTGATTCTGTTTCAGGTAGTACAACCCCATCCAGAAAGATAATTGAAATTGCAATCCTATACACTGCTACTTGGGAAGTCTCATGGAACTCAAAAGGACTTTCTTCTGAGTTGATAGGATTATGTTATAAAACACCCCCAGGATTATATTCTCTATGTATACCACATATGCTGCAGCTTTCCTTTTAAACATAAAGCATGTAGCTAAGTTGCTATAACTCACATACCAGAGCAGGACTCTGTAACATTTTGGGATAATTTAAAATTATGAGAATGTTTGGCAGGCCTTTCACAAAATGACTTCTGGGAGATTAATCCATTTGCAAAATAGCTTCCAAGGGGACAAAACCAGCTACAATTCATCCCCTTTTCAGAATGCTACCTGCCACCTCTCTAGGGCTGTTCTATAGGAGTCTCCCATTTTCTGTACTATTCCTGTTTACCTTTGTTCTTTTTCTGCATCAGTAGGCACAGTTCCAAACATAACCCTAGGCTGCAACCACCATTCATTTTTGATGTCTAAAAAAAGTTTATAGGACCTATTTGGAGCCTGGAAGCATTCATGCATATAAAGATAGTGTTAGAGGCTAGCTTCCATTTATTTATTTATTTATTTAAATATAAAGAGTCAAGTAAGGTACAAAATCTGGCCATTGCCAGGGGAGATTTCTATACGCAGTTTTCTGCCCCCAGCTACCACATTGGGAATCCTAGATTAACAGAAATCTTCCAGCTTTTGTTTATATCTGTTCCACTTTATCTGAAGCATAATGTATTTTCAGTGGTCCATGGATTAATTAGAAATGAACAACATAAAAATAAAGTATTATATAAAAAGAAATTAGATATTGGGGCCCAGTATTAAAGGAAAAAACATGTCACAAAATCTATGGCACACGCTCTTGTAAATGCTTAGGGAGGCATCATAGTATATAATAAACCTTTTTATTAATTTTATAATACTAAATTATAAAGACCCAGAGTTAAAATGGTTTCATATTACTTCCATATATTGTCTTCATATACAGGAATGATGTGCAGCAGAGTTTATAATATATTTGCTTTTATGAGAGCTTTTTGGAGACAAAAATGAATAATTTTGTAATGGCAAAATAAGAAGTTCAAAAAATATATGTTTAAATTGCTGCAAACTAGGCTTCCCTAGCAAATTGCTGCAAACTAGGGACGCGGTGGCGCTGCGGGTTAAACCGCTGAGCTGCTGAGCTTGCCGATCGGAAGGTCGGCGGTTCGAATCCATGGGACGGGGTGAGCTCCCGTTGCTAGTCCCAGCTCCTGCCAACCTAGCAGTTCAAAAACATGCAAATGTGAGTAGATTAATAGGTACCGCTTCGGCGGGCAGGTAACGGCGTTCCGTGTAGTCATGCCGGCCACATGACCACAGAAGTGTCTACAGACAAACGCCGGCTCTTCGGTTTTGAAACGGAGATGAGCGCCGCCCCCTAGAGTTGGACATGACTGGACTTAATATCAAGGGAAACCTTTACCTTTACCTAGGCTTCCCAGATGCTGGCAATATAGAACAAATTATTTATGCATTTGCCTCTCTGGTCAAAAACTGAAATGACTCAGTCTTGTAAATGCCATTTAATTTAGACATTCATTTATTCCTTTGATTTGTATCCCTCTTTTATTTTGTACATGCTTACAGATTTGTAAATCATACATAACATACCAGCACATTTAGGATTTAAACAACAACCAAAACCCAAACCTCCCTGTCCAGCCTTAGATAATAATTTTGAGTATTTTTAAATATATCAACCTTCCAATGGTAAACACAATAGGGAATGCAATCTAGCCTTTGTTAAGCTAGTTTCTATTTTAGAGCCCACTAATTTCAGGGGAATGGGAGACAATTCTTCATGTATTAGCAAAACTACAACTTTATGAGATGAATTTAGCATCAAACGCATCTTATAGCTTTAGATGTCTTCTGAGAAGAGAAGATCTCTACTCAAAAAGCCCAAAAGAGAAAATTAGAAGCATAGGACTGTTTCAGGCTCTTTTCACATCTTAAAACCATGGGCTATTGCTGTTCTTTTTTATTGCTGGGATTAGACTAAAAGTCAAATCAAAGCAAAACAATTTAGTGCTTGGAAGAAGCAGGAATGGTGCTAATTCTCTGTCTCTTCACTTCTGTCTTGCTTCTTTTAAAGCTCTATGGCTTTTTTAGTTATCTCTGTCCATGAAATGCTGAAACCAGTGTTTATTTTGTCCATTGTTTCCAGTGTTAAAATAAATTATTCATGCGTATGTTAGCTCTAAAGCAGCTCTTAAGTTCTACATCATTTATAATGCTATAATACCTGGTGTGAAAATGACTGCAGAGATTTTGAATTTAATAAAGAAAAAAGAAATATTGATGGTATTTATAGCAAACTGTATATGAGTGCCTTTATAAGAACAACAACTTCAGCTTATTCTATAACTTGTACACAAGGATGGGCCATGCGTGGTCCTTTGAAGGTATTCTGATGGAATGTTCTCTGAATACATTAGTTATGTGCTGTTGTACAGCTCACTTCAAGTAGGGAAGGGTAGAATGACTCCCTGTTCATAAAAGGAGATCCTTTCATGAAATTAAATATGCCTCCTACTCTGGAGACAATACATCCTGTGTTTTTTTATTACTTGTACTCCCTACATTTTTGCTAAAATGTACATTAGTTGTTTCTTCTTCTTCTTCTTCTTCTTCTTCTTCTTCTTCTTCTTCTTCTTCTTCTTCTTCTTCTTCTTCTTCTTCATCATCATCATCATCATCATCATCATCATCTTTTCAAGTGACTAATAGGTTTCTTAGTGTTGAGGAATGACATTTTACATGAGCCAACATTCATTTCTTACAACAAACATAAAAACCTGCTTTTAGTGTGTTACATTATATCACAAAAAAAATCAATTCACAAAATTTTAATGCTAATGTTTAAAAGAAATTTTAAAATACCATTTCTTTAAGCTAAATAATTTTGGGGCGGACATGGGGATACATTTCCTTTGACCTGGAATTCAGTTGTAAAAGTCCAGTATCTACTGGGTGATGCACCCTCAAAAGTTCCTTCTTTTGAGATTGGGAAGAGGCATATCATGAACGAACAATCTGCTCAGTGTTTCGGGGTAATTATCTGTAGGTTTCAGGGTGGCACTTCTGTTATAGCTTTTTCTTATGTATGCAGAAATGAGAATTCTGGATGCTTTTCAGTGGCCTTTTCCATGTTTGCAGATTTTCCATATTTGAAATGAGTACTGGTATGTGGTTGGGCTTTTGAGTGATTTAGGAAGCTGAACCCGTTAACTATCACATTTATTTTTAAGAAGAAACACTGCAAAGACAATGGAACAGGGATTCCTCTGGAGCTGGGGGGCAGGTAGTTACTCTTACGTCATTTCCCTTCTTGCTAGGTGGCCAAGTACAGCTTGCCTCCATTCCTCATCTTCTCCAGCCACACCAAGAGGAGGCTTGGCTGCTCCCCACAATAGTGGTCTGACATATTTTTCCCTTTCTTTTGTGGAAAAAAAAGGTGTAGTGAGGAAAAAAAAAGAAAGGTGGTAATAGAGCAACAGCTCACTGCCATTTTTGGAATTTTCCCATTGGTCATTTGCACTGTGAGCAAGTTAGCATCATGGGAACACAGAGCTCAGTGGTGGGAACACTCATCAAATGCCACCAAGCTGCAACAAAGGATAGAAAGTCAAAGCTAGTGACTTTGTGGATGTGGCATATATCTGTTTTTACAGTAAAACTTCAATTTAATAGTCTGTTCAGGGGCAAAGGGGGTCTATTAAAACCAGATTTATATTAGTCCCATCAATTTCCCTCATTTGCATCATGACATTATGACACAAGTAATATAATTTGCAAGTATGTAACATGCCATAATGTCATGATGCTAATGGTGGAAACTGATGGAACTAACATAAGGTAGCACCTGGAGTATTTTGGATGCAGTACACTTCATTATTCTAGGGTGCTGACTGGATGAAAAATTGATCTGTTTTATCTGTAATCTCTAAATGGGGGTCTGTTAATTCAAGGTTTTACTGTATTGAAGTATATAAGCTTCAGGTTATGCAATGTCATTTTTTGAAAAAGGGGTGATGGAGAACATATGAATTTAAAAATATGCAGAATAGCTTTGACTTAACTAACTACAATTTTGAAAGTATTTTTCAATCAAAGATTAGTGGTGCATTCTAATTTTGCAGTTAACATTCCTAAAATAAGGTATAAAATGCATTCAGAATTTTAAAAAGCCCTGAATTTAGTCAGTAGGGCAACCTGCATCCTCTTGTGATTTCTTAATTGTGCCTTTCCAAATGCCAAGCAACTTTTTTTTTTACTAATGAAGTTACTGTTTGATATTGCTTATTAGCTAAGTTTCATTCATACCAATGAGGTGTTTTACAATATACTTTGAAATAAGAAGACTGGTGTATCACAGATTTTCATTTTGTGGCAGATAATTTTGGAAGGGAATATAATTTTAAAAAGTATTGGAAGTGTTTAGTTCTTTCATAATTTGAGGGAAAATTCTTTTCTAAAAAATAATTTAATTGTTCAGAAACTAACATAGATTTCAAAGAGACACATTGTAAAATTGATCTTCTATGTGATCTTCCCGTTAGCTGTTTATTATCATAGCAGTCGTCATCATCATCCTCATCCTCATCATCCTTTATTAAAGACATAAGGCCATCAGTCAGAAAAAAAGTAAAAGTATGTTGGTCATGAGAAAAAAATGATGGAACACAGCATGATCTCTAGAATTTTGGCATAAAGAAATCAATCTTGTAAGATATATACTTGAACTTTTTCCCCTTTCTGTGCACAGTCTCCTGGTTTCCAGCCTGGTGTCTTAACCACTTTGCCAAACTGGCTCTTGACAATGAAAGAGGGGAGTGTTAAAAAATGATCCCCTCCAGGTGTCAAATATGCTAGGTACACCATTGTTTTAATTGTTTTATCATTTTGTTTATATTATATACTTTATTGTTAGTTGCATTGTGTGGTAAAGCTGAATGATATTAGATAGATATCTATGGGGGAGAGAAAGAGGAGGAGGTGTTAGTAGTAAGCAGTGAGAAAACTAATCTATTGATCATACCAAACTCTTTAGGAGTTGGAAAATCAAAAAGCAATTGTAAATAATCTCTATATACAGAGTGAATGGCCCTTGAAGTGACAAATGCAATTCAGGGTATGAACTCATGCATACTGGTGTTAAAACTCAAGTTTCACAAATGTATTTATGGCATCTCCAGGGATTTTGGAATTATGGTATACAGCTGAATGAAAATGCCAACCTAATGTGTGGCTAATGTTAAAAAATAAGTAGGCATGGTTATATTTAGAAGATAAAAAATAAATAGTACTTAAACTGGTAATTATTAATCAAAATCCTATTGACATGTAGCTATATGCTCCCTGGATCAAGCAATTTAGAATCACTCCAGTACTGCCATTTCCACCACAGGATCCAAGAGAAGGCTATAAAGAAGACATGAGTATAATAATAGGTTTTTACTTATATTCTAGCAATTGGTGTTAAGAAATATTCTAATATTGGATTAATGTTACCACCGATAGCTTTCCTTACAAATAGTCTATCCTTTTTAAAAGCAGTCCAAGTTGGTCACTATCCTAACAGCTTGTAGCAGTGAATGCTTTTGTTTCGTTCTGCATAAACTGTGTGAAGACGAACTATGTTTAATAAGTCTTGATCAATCCCTCCGTATTGGGCTGTTGGTTTTTTGTTTTTGTTTTTTTAATGAGAAAGAAAAAGGTAGACAGATATTGAAGAGAATGCTGCATGGTATGAAAAGGATGTACAGAGAACAGAGAAAAGGTTTATGTCTCTCTTTCTTTTCCCCCTTATATAGGGGGGAGCAACTGGCCCTTAAATCACAAACCAGCCTTACAGTATGTGCCCAGGGAGAGTCACCTGACCCCTGAGAGCCAATAGAGGAAAAGAAAGGGGTTCTGCCGGGCTTTGGGCGGGAGGAGTTGGGTGTCTTTTGAGAGTTGGTGGAGTCTGGGATGAGAGGTGCTACCTCAGGTGGTACCTCAGGCAAGGTGGGAAACTGAGTTGTTTTGGCTGTAGCTAGAATTATGTTAGGGTTTTTTAAATATTATTATTTATTTATTTTATTTCTTTTTTACTGTATGTTCTCTGTGTGGAACCTTACCGTTTCTTGTCACCTTCAATAAACTGGATTTTTGTTTAAATCCTGGAGTTGACTGGTGGCCTTCTAGCCCGTGCCTCAGCTTGGCTGAGCTGCAGACTCCCCAGAGTTTGGTTTGGTTTCCCTTCCTGCAGTTTAGCCAGACTAGGGTGGGAGGAGGAGTTCCCCTTCAGTTCTTCCCTGAGGGCTGATGGGGAAGTGAGAAAGTGGTGGCGGCGAAGGGGTGGTGGCACCTGTCAGCCCTTCGAGACAGACCAGACTAGGAAACCAAAGTTATGAATGCTAATACTATTTTAATTATAAGGTTATGGTAACAGATTCTTGTAAGTCTGAATACCCCCCCCCCTTTTATCTTCATGAGAATGAGGGAGGATCTTGTCTGAGATGCTTTCTCAAATTATATTTCTGCCTCAGACTCAGATTTCTTTTATCTGATCATTGTCTTGGTTGTGGCTCACCCTCCCGTTCCTCATGATTATTATTCTTCTCATTAGAGCAGCAATGGGACCTACTTTTCCAGTCACTGTTTGTCCCCAGGCATGAGTTACTTAGAAGCAAAGTCCCCAAAGGGAGGGCTGGTTTGACCCTTAGGACACCTCCCTAATTACACCTTACTTGCCTTTTTAGTCAGTTAAACGTTGGAAACCTCCCTCATGGTTGAAGTAGTCCAGACACTCACTGCAACTTTTCTAACTCTAGAACATTATTTCTGAAGTGTAAACAGTGATACAAGTATGATTCTATCAGATATTATGTAATGGCAACTGAGATTGACAGTTCAATTTTCAATTTCTTCCTTAATGATCTCACAATGGAATTTGCAGTTTACACAGTAGCCAGCATTTTCAATAGTTTGTTCAGCCCTTTTCCAAGATCCCTTTCTATGTGATTCCCTCCGTCTTAGTTCCAATTAATTTATATGTAAAATTAGGATTATTTTTGCCTCAATTTACATTATCTTGCCTTTACTTTTACTAAACATATTTGGCATTTTACTGCCCATTTTCCTTGTTTGATGAGATGATGGGAGCCCTTCACTGTCTCCTTTTGTTCTTGTTGCACTTGTTTGGTTAAGGCTTTCATTTTCTGAAAGGATAATTTTTTTCTAAAAAATCCCATCATTTTTTAGAGATTTCTCAAATATAGGCCTTAACTTCAAGGCACTCTCAATCTCTCTCTCTCTCTCTGTGTGTGTATGTGTGTACTTCTACAAGTTACTTTTTAGTAATTTAGACAATGACTTTAAAAAATATGCAACAGGAGGACTGGATTAATATGTCCAATAGATTTATAGTATATGGACTTTGAAACTGAATGTAATATTGGTAATAAAGCTGTGAATAGTACTGCAGACTAGTACTGTAAGAGATTACATTTCCTTCACTTAGATTTCATTGGGTCCATACTGTATAATGCAGGCTTAGCTGCACATTTACTGTTTTCCAACCATTAAGGTGCTGATACCAACACAAGTACCCTTCTCAAGTTAATTTGAATTAGTCATTTAAGTAAAACTCTGAAGTACCTAATTATACTTCAACACTTAAAAGCAAGAGCCATGAATCAATGGCACTCCTTTGATTGGACTTTGGAAACTTCCATTTGAATTGAAATGTACCCAAACAAAAAAGCCCACTTTGAGCCAAAATGTTTCTTCCTTCTGAAAATTTATACACGAAGCTATTTCTTTGTTTTGTTGCACATAATGATTAAACTGGAGATCTAGTCTAGTGTGTTTTTAACTTTGCAGACAATAGCACTGCTCTTTGTACTTGTTATTCATTACAGTTGCAGTCAGCATAATTATCCACTGCTATTCATCATAGCCAGTGCCAATAATAAGAACAATCAATCAGTTGCAATACAACACAATAGAGTATTATTTTATTCAAAGCACTTATGACTTGTTATTATAATAATTACAATACTGAAATGGTCAGAAGCTTAGTTAAACAAGAATATTATTGTAAACAGCAATATATGACACAAAGCCAAAGAAAGTGTGCATGGCATGTTATGGCTTACGACCAACAGGACAGGAATAGGGCATTATAAGCAATCTCCATTTTGTTCTACTTTTTTTCTCTTATTGTAAAATAAGGATTGTTATCAAGAGAAACATTAATATTGCAAGAAAGTACGTGGCCATCTCAGTTTTGCTTGGCCTGTATTCAGTTAATATTTATTTACAGTCAGAATGTTTTATTCTAAGTTCTGTGAAAGGCCAAATGCAATATTCAGGTTGTACCAAAAGTCAGGCCCCATAGACAATTCATTATTTAAACTGCATTAAGAGTTCAAACTGGTTGCCAATTTCTTCCTTACATGTTTGATGCAGACCTTTGAACATTCCTAAATGCAGTGACATTTTCTCTTTTAAAAAATTAATAAAAAATACTGTTTTTGCCTATGGGGCCTGACTTTTGATATAACCTTTATGTTACAGAGTTGAGGGTAAATATCAATCATTTAGAGGTGTTGAGAGCAGAATGTACCAGCTGATAAAACTAGATGTGTGAAGATGTGTCATTTTTAGACAATGGGGAGATGTTCCAGAAAACTGTATGGTATACACATTCTTCTCTTGATTTTTTAAAGAGCCAATGAAATGGATAGGCTAATAGCAATTAGATAGCTGTCCCAAAGTTGTGTCACTAGTCAGCTGAGAAAGTTTAATAAGAACCCAAAAACTCTATTTAGTAAATCTCTAGAAGTTGACCACCTGGATCAGATGAATGGAAAATTTGGAAGAAAGAAGCACAGAGGAGCACAGAGAAGTGGCTGTCATTGTCAGGAGGCCAGTGAGGAGCAATGAGTTTGGGGACAGATAAAAGTCACAGTGAGCTGGGGAATAATATTAAGAAGATAACACAAAAAATGCTGTCACCCAAGTTGTGAAACAAAGATGAAATGTTTGTGACCATTAATATGTCTATGAGGAAAAATTCTGTGGACTGATGACTCCTGTCCAATTCTAAACAACTGTGTCCCAAATTCCTTTCAAGGTAACTAGGTTCTCATATCATGTTAAACCAATAGCTGAGTTTGAAGAAGTTGCTAAGGCAAAACCAAGAAAAGAAAACACAGAGACTCTATGAGAATAAAATCAGGACTCTTAAGAATAGGAGCTAGAATGAGGAAGAAGTTAGTGGAAAATTCCAAATAATCAGGGAGGGAAATCTGGCCTATATTTTAAGTAGGGACTGATGTGTTTACAGCAAAGTAAACAAGGGGGCAGTGTAGAAGATAATTCTACAAATTCATTCTCCCTCCCTCCCCAAGATTAGGAACAGGTTCTTACACTCAATAGGTAAAATATCCAGGGATCAACTTACTTTTTTAAAAAAGATTTAAAATATTTTGGATAGGACTATGAGGAAGAAAGATATGAAAGTGCTTATGGATTCAGTATTAATATATTATCAAGGTGTGGAATTTTACTATATGATAGAAAAACACTATGCTTTTTACCAACACTATACTTTATTCTTACCCTTGAATAAGTACTGAACATAATGGGGTTTACTTCTGATTTTTAACCTCCATGTGAGATGTCACAAGATTGTATTTTTTGTTTATATTTATTTATTTATTTATTTAGAAAGCGATTTTTGGCTGAGATGTCTCATGAGTATCCTGGCTACCACAGATGTTGCTTTCCCAACCATTCATTCAGATGTTTTGATATCTACTGTCTCTTAGCTGTATAAAATATTCATATATGTTTGCGTAAAGAGAAAAAGATGAAAGTACTAATAGTTTTAATGTGTTCTGTAATGGAGATTTAAAAATTGATATTTACATTTTAGTAAAAGTCTTAATGATAATAAATTAAGACTTCTTTGCTCTGTAAAGTGCATGGAATTATGCTTTTATCCACTTCAAAATCCCCTTTCATTGCTTATTTATATGTTTAAATCTTATTGCCCAAATATCTATTCTTCAGGAATATAGTATGTTCATTTCAGCCTTTGTTTATAAAACATGGGTTTAATGGTATTTGTATGGATTAGTCTTTCTAGCTTAAGGTTGGTGCTACTTTACCTTAATTACAGCCATTAATCAAACATCATTACATAATATTGCAGAGAGACCATGGGTGTTGATTTTATGAAATCACTGCAGAAATGTTTTTGTTTTGATTGCTGGTTGCATATATGATATTGTGTTAGATATCTTGTTGTGGATTGGCTTTCTTCAAAAGTGCAAATACCCATAAGAGCTTTACCCAGGCTGCGATCTGTCCTGAGGCATGACTGAGATAGCTATGTCAACCACTATACAGTGGTTAGCAGGTTGGTTTCTGTATATAACTCTTGGCTTGGACCAGCAGTGGCCATTTGGCAATCACAGCAGTGCTATTAAAGCCCCACCCCTATGTATGTGTGTGTGATGCTGATCCAGAACTCACTGGTTTGGACTTCGGCTGGGAGCTAACTCTTCCTCTGCTGCCAGCTGGCTGTTTGGGAAAGAGAGAAGAGGGTACCAGGAAGAAAAAGACAGCAAGCAAGAGATGCTGCATTATATAAAGTATATTGGAGAACCTGGAAACACCACAGGAATCGCTAAACCTTCTCCCTGCCTCTGGAGATTCCAGCGTCTGGGCAAAAGGGCATATTCAGCCCCTCCCAAATTTTTACCAACTGTCAGCTTGCCTAATAAAATTCACAACCCTGCCTTTCCATTAGGTAAATCAAGACAACACCCCAGATATTGCTGATCCCTTATTTCTGTCCCCTGCAACCACCATGAATATTTTTTTAATCCATCCAATCATGTCCAATTCTTGGAGACTGCCTGGACAAATCCCTGCAATTTTCTTGGCAAGCTTTTTCAGAAGTCATATGCCATTGCCTCTTTCCTAGGGCTGAGAGACAGCAACTGGCCCAAGGTCACCCAGCTGGCTTTGTGCCTCAGGTGGGACTAGAATTCCCAGTCTCCCGGTTTCCAGCTTGATGCCTTAACCACTATACCAAATTGGCTCTTAAGTAATATTAGAGTGCTGTTAATTTCAATTCACTCTGGCTAGATTATATAAGGTTTATTTCTTAGTATGGAATAATAACTTGTACATTTATTTTACCTCCTGAAAATATTGTTGTTTCATTATTTTTTATATTTGCATCATAATCTTGCATTGAACATTGATGGTATATCTTCTTTTTTTAAAAAAAAACAATACTTTTTATTGAGATTTTAACAGTAATAAAAGATAATGCAAAATCAAATAAGGAAAGGAAAAGTAGAAAAAGAAGGGATAGAAAGTGCAGAAAATAAGAGACAGAAAAAACAGAAAGAAAACAAATATTTAAAGAAGTTACTTCCAATCTTCTTTACAGCAGTTACAAGTAAGCTTAATCTCTCCTCCCTCTTTGAAATTACATTACATAGATCACTTCTTCCCATATTTCAACTCTTTTCCAACAGAAAATCTAAATATCATTAAAGGTTCTATCCAATTTCAGCAAAAAGTCCATAAAGGATTTCCAGTATTTTATAAGAACGTTTATTATCTTATCCCTGATCAAACAAGTCAATTTTATATTCTTTTCTTTTGTGCCATATTCTGATATTCTTAATTCTTAATGTGGCATTACGATGCTGTTGTAGAACCTGGTTGCCATCCTTATCTTCTTCCTCCCATCCTAGAAATTTTTTTAAAGCTTTAACAGTCCTCTCTTGTAAATCCAATAGTAAGTCATTGCCTAGGTCATTTTTCATCTCTTGACTTAATAATTATATTTCCTCTCTATTTTTCTTAATCTCTATTTTATTTTCCACAAACTCTATTTTGTTTCCCAAGACTTCCACCTCGACTTTAATTTGATTTACCACTCCATTCAATCGTCCTACAGATTCTTCCAAATTATTTTCCATCTCAACTTTTGTCTCTTCTCTGAGATCTCTTTTAAATGATATATTCACATAAACAGATATTGTTGCTGTTATTGTAGCTGTGAATTTCTTTCCCATTTCCTCAAATATCCTTTGAAATGTCTCAAATCTAAAAGCTTTGCCTCTCATTTCTGTAAGTTTCACTGCTTTTCTAGTAACAGTCATTGCATCAAGCACAAAAGTAAAAGGAAGGGGTTTTTTTCCCCCTTCTTTTTCTCCCTCTCTAGTCCTTAAGTCTTTGGTCCCCTCTAGTTCTGTGTATTTCTATGATCACATGGTCTGTCTCAAACTTCCTTTATCTCTTTATTTTTCAAAATCCACTAGTCTCTTCACTGAAAGTCTACACAGTCTGCATTCCCACAAAGGTATTATTTTATTTATTTAATTTCAAAAACAATTTAGTAAAGGTCATAAGATTTCAAAATTGACTGGTTCCTTACTCTGTTTAAAACTTTCTTAGACTGAATTCTTATCACACTTTTTGCCGTGAATCTTAAATTCTTTAAATTCTTTTAATTGTTATTTAACTCTTTTCTTTGTTCTGGAATGAAGGATCACTCACTGGGTGGTTTTATTCTGACCTACTGCTCAGAAGATCTCTTTTAGCATTAGAATAGTTGTAATCCAAAAGTACTTTAGAAAGTGAGGTTTAGCAAACACAGTGTCTTTACAGGATCCACTGTAGCTGTGAGCTTGTTGTCATTCCCACAGCTCCCAGTACTCAGACTCATGAGTCGACCACAATCCTGCAGTCTCCTTGTGAGGAGCAGCTATCCAGCACCCAGGTGGGCAATTTCTCAGCCTCTTTTTGTCTGGAGAGGCTCCATTGACCCAGGCTTGTCACCAGGACATCCGTCTTCACCACAGCGTCATCTACACTCCTTTAAAGATGTCATAGTCTGCCATTACCTCACCTGGATGACTTCCTGAAAATATTTTTAATTTGCCCTATAATGATAGTCATTTATTATAAGATATAATATCAAATGGCTTGCAGACAATCTGAAAATAAATGTAAGATGATTTGTAAATTGTACATGATATACAAACATGACCGTTATTAAACCCAAAGAGCTCTCAGATTATCCCAGAATATAATTCCTTGGAAGAAGAAGAAGGCAAAAACGTTCTCTATTCCTGGAGAAACACAATATTGCAGAGAACCTATAGGCCCAGTCCATTTTTCAAGGAAGAAAACACAGTCTGCACATGATTCCAAGTAGGGGAACAGATTAGGGGAGTGGGAATACCACCTAAGCTGCTGTATTTCTCATCCCATCACATAATATAAATTGATTGACCATTTATATAATTTTATATTACCTGCTGTATACTAAGTACTATGAAAACACAAAACACCTTGAACTGCACCTGAAAACACACCAGCAACCAATACAGCTCCTAAAGCAGTGGTGTTACATGTGCCGAGTAGCCAACACTATTTACAACCCAGGCAGCTGCATTCTGTACCAGCTGAAGCTTCCAAATGCTCTTCAGGGGTAGCCCCATGTAGAGCGCATTGCAATAGTCCAAACAGGAGGTCATTCTAAAAGAAAGTCCTATTAGAATTCTATGCAAGAGAAAGGAATATTCCTTTCTGAATGAGATACTAAAGCAAAAAAAGTTTTAATTTCATTGGGACAAATTAGAGGGTTTTTTTTTTTTACTTTTAAGCAGCAATGAGTTTGACTAACTGTTCAAAAGGCCTGAAAATTTTTGGAAAATTTTAAAGGAGAATTGGAAGATGTTCAGATGGAGCTGTACTGGAGACTGCTCTAAAATTACAACAGATGGAAAAGGATTCTGACAAAGATTATTCTGAATTAGGTCCTATTGACTTTTCTAAATTACTGGCCTAATTATGGATTATAAAAGTTTAACGTGGAATATAAATGGAGCAAATGCTCTTCAAAAAAAAAGAAACTATTCCACTACTTAAAAAAATTAAAACAAGATATAATTTGCCTACAAGAGACTCATTCTAAAAAAAAAAGACATAGAATATTTGATGTGCAAAAATATTTGGGTGCAGAATTTATTTCAACTGGACTTAAAAAAATAAATGCAGTTATTAACTCCCAACTAAAACTGGAACTTGCTTTGACTTATGAACATGACAGATTTATGTGAACAATAAGAGGGGACTTTTTAATCATGCTTGGTGGACATGTCAAAAAGCTTAAAAATGGATCCAAATACATACATTAATTTAAAGATTAATATACAACTGAAGCCAAAGATGTTTCTTTTGGGACTGATTGACAAAAAGTTGGAAACTTTTTATATATGATAACAGCTGCAAGACTTTTATATGTACAACAGTGGAAAGACTGGACATTACCCACCATGGAAGAGTGGATGGTGAAGATGGTGGAGCTTGCTGAGATGGCTAAATTGACAGCCTTGTTAGAGAAAAAACACTGATTAAGTTTAATGCTGATTGGAAAAACCTTTTGGACTTTTTGCGTGAAACAGAAAAAAATGAAATTAGGATATAAGGGTTTGATGATTAGAAAAAATAGTAGATGATAGAAAAAAATTAAAGTTGTAACCATAGTGTAAGAGTTCAATATAAATGTATACCTTCAACTGTTAAAAAAGAAAATTGGAAGTCATTTCTTTATATTTCTTTTTTTATGCACTTTTTAATGCACTTTTGGCTTCCTTCCTTCCTTCCTTCCTTCCTTCCTTCCTTCCTTCCTTCCTTCCTTCCTTCCTTCCTTCCTTCCTTCCTTCCTTCCTCTTGTCCCCTCATCATAAATACTAGTTTCTGTTAGTTTTTATCTTTCTTAAGAAAAAAAAAACTTTAAACTTTAAAAGTTAAGTTTAAAGTTATTAAAGTTTAAAAGAAGATTAGAAAGTTCTGAAATGCTGAAGACCCAGTGTCACTGAAGTCACACTTTGAACAAAAGCAGCAGTAACCCTCTGAAGAACCCTGCGGGGGAATGGGGATTAATATAGATTGGTAATTAACACAGTGCATCAGTAAAAAGAAACAGAAAATATTATTTAAATTTATCCCTTTGAATGTCTAAATATATATAAATGTAGACCTTGAAGTGATATAAATTGTGGTGTAAGATGCTAATTTGTTTCATTCATGTATTGGGAAATCAAAGTTCATAAGGCAGGCTTTGGTGTTTGTTAAGTAAGTTAAGGAAATAATTTATTTATTTTTTGTCTTAATGGTTGAGATGCTAGGCTGAATAGGAAAGGTCTGGTATCACTGAAAAATAATGATAATAGTTCATTTATTATACTAATGTAGAAGCTTGTTATTAAATTCTGAATTCTCAAAACAAGTTGTAATTAATATAATTAAAACTATTTACAGTTTTAAATCTTTCTGTCTTAAATATGTTATGGCTACTGAAAAAGTACTTCTAACCCTTCAGGCCAAGCTTCCACCATGAAAACCTCTGATAGAGTCATGACTTTAAGGGACTATGAAATACTCAATGTCTTTAGCCATTTTTGTGCACAAATGTATATGGTATTCCCCCTCATCTTTTACATCTCTAATTACTATATACTGGATTATATAAGGTGTGAAGTATTAAGAAAATGAAAATAAAGCAGGATAAAACAAAAAAGGAAAAACCTGTTGGGGGAGAAGAAAGTTATCTATGGAGTTAAAGTAATTGAAGTAATCGGTGGTCATCTTCTCTGCAAGTGGTAGGGCTAGCTTTATGTAATCTTATTCAGTTTTCCAGATCCCCTTGTACATTAACTCCATATTTTGAGACCTATTTTCTCTTTGATAAGAGTAAAAGAAGAATGTATTTTTTTTCAGTTTGAACATCAATATACAGTGCTTATATATACAAAGTTTATATTTGAACAGAGAGAATGGGAAATAGCCTATGGAAGAATCTTCACAATACTAATTGTATGCTGCCAGGTATACATTTCAGCTTCTTTAAACTTTAGAGGAAAGCAGTTCTGCCATTAAAAAAAAATGATAAATTGCACTGTTTTAAAATAATCCTCTTTAAGCAGTTCATTTTCTTTTATGTTAATCCTTATTAAGAAACTATAATTTTGCTACTAATGCATAGAAAAGTTTAGAAAAACAAAATAAGACAATAAGAATTTCATTGTACAGGTACCAGGGAACTCATTCAGATCCATTCAGATCTCAACTGTTGTCTGGGAAAAACAGAATTAAGGCAATGCTTTTATAACAGGCCTTAAACAATAATTTATGAATATTAAAAAAAATCCTTAATGCCTATTTGCTGAGATGGTCTTTTTCTCTACTTTGAATTGTTAACACTTGCTAATACTAGAGTACCAAGCTCTTGTAATTATATTGAAAAATTATAATTAAATAACGTTTGATACAATCTAGTCACTGTACCTAATTTTGCCAGGTATACATTTCTACTTCTTTAAACTTTAGAGGAAAGCAGTTCTGCCATTAAAAAAAATGATAAATTGCACTGTTTTAAAATAATCCTCTTTAAGCAGTTCATTTTCTTTTATGTTAATCCTTATTAAGAGACTATAATTTTGCTAGTAAAGCATAGAAAAGCTGCATAGCAAATACATAAAAAAACTTGTAGCTAGCATAAAAGTGGAAGTATTATGCAAATACATGATTGTACAGTGTTTTCTTGACATTAGTAATCCGTATGTATTTGAACAGAATTAAATTGCTTATTAATTACCCCTTTCTATTATTTTTAGGTGCTGAAAAAATAGAATTCAAGTGTCCTCTGAATCATATTAAATGTATTGGCCCAAACAGATGTATTCACTTGTCTCAACTCTGCAATGGTGTTTATGATTGTCCTGATGAATATGATGAAGGAGTACATTGTCTGGGTAAGTGATTTGGGGGATGTGTAAGGAGAGTGCCTGGATACTTTTCAAAAGAATATCTTGTATATTTGAATCTACAGCAAGCTGGAAACCCTCCTTTGTCTAGTTTTCTTTGTACCACTTATAAAGTGCCTTCCTCGTCATATCACATTTCATACTGCCAATATATGAGTATAGTACTATTTAAATGCATCAATATAGCTGTCTCATTCCAGTAACTCTGAAATCTTTTTTTTTTAATGTACCTTCAATCAGCATTTTTCCATGCTTTCTTGACATTTAACCAATCCAATAGTTATTGTTTTTTTTCTGCAATTGCTTCCTTCTTCAATCCATAAACAATATCCTCTGTTCTGACTCTATGTTGCTATGAAACTCCTGAAGTTACCTTTTTGCTACATCTTGTTATCTGTTCATCTGTTCTACTTAAGTCCTTCTTCAAGTTATCCATTTTCTCTCATTTTCATTTGTACTTGGAGTCAGCTCTGCTATTTTCTGTGTCTTCCCTTCTACATTAATCAGTCTACTTCTACCTCCTGAGCATCCTTTTATTCAGAGCCTATGTATTAAATTACATTTTTTGTGTTTCTCATCCATGTGTCAAATCCATTTGTCAAGTCCCCATCTCTCACCTTGACATGTGTACCTGATCTGAAATAAAAAAAAGCAATGTCATTGCAATTGTAACTGGCATATCATGATCAAATATTCAGTACTATATTCAATGTTAGCAAACTTATTGGGGACATATTTTTCAGATAACCTTCCATGGCTACAAAGTTGGCTAATATGACATGACAGAATGGATTATATTATCAATCTTACAAGTTCAAATATGAAACAGGTCAGATATGAGAATAACCACTGCCCTGTACTGTTTTCATAGTGGTAGCAAGATAATACTTTAATCTGTAAATGATCTTCCTTGAATAAGATCCTTAAATGATTTTATAAGATGTGTAAAGTATCTGGGTTGCTGCTTTCTCACCTTGATTTTAAGAGGAGGGGGGAACAATTTTCTTAATGAAGCAACATGAAATAGGGGCTCCCTCCTCCCCTTTACAAGCTCTATGCTCCCCTTAGCAGCATTTATGGTTATTACTGTAGGAGGTAGACTATTCCTTGTACTAATATTCACAGGAGTGAATGTATTAAGGGGTAAAGGAAGCCAAAACCTCATTAGAACACTAGATAATGACGTTTATTTGTTGTGTTAAACTTAAAGTCAGGGAGATAAATGTTGTTATAGAATATAAAGAGTAGGCAAGTTGCCATTTAGAAGGGAGGGGAGGAGAGAAAGGGAAAAAAGGAAGGATAATGATTGGTTAAAGTTGGTTAAAGTTTTGCTCGATATAATGTCATTATGAAAGATCACTTCTTATTGTATAATATACTGTATATACCGAAACCCTATTTTTATGCTTATATGTATTTATATTGTTCTGGCTTTTCTTTTCTTTTCTTTTCTTTTCTTTTCTTTTCTTTTCTTTTCTTTCTTCTCTAGAAAAGTTAATTGGCTGGAAAAGATGTGTGATAAAAGAGACAAGCATTGCTTTCATTGCTGTCTCTTATTATTTAATTATTAACAGCAAACAAACAAAGAGAGAAAAGAAAACAACAACATGCAATGAGATGAAATGTTGATGGAACAGAACCTGTTCCATAATCAAAGTCATGGCTGTTCTTTAGTATGAAAGGAATTGCTATCAATAACTTACCTTGCATACAACAATAATCTGTGCTACATTCATGCTTGCCTGATTACTGCTATTTCTTATATGTTATAGCACATACCTTTGACTTTTTTAAAAAAAATTAATTAAAAACTACATGGGAAACGAGCATGCTGCAAAACAAAGAGCCATCCCCTTGTATTTGGAAATGTGTCCACTTGTATCCCTCTCTCCCCCCACCCCCATCCCCAAAAAAAGAAAAAGAAAAAAGGGAAGGGAAGGGAAGGGAAGGGAACATTAATATTTCCTCAAAAACAGATGTGTTCAGTAGCTGTCCCACAATTTTTAACTTCTTCCCTGGGAAAAATAGATTTGTTATGTTTGAATTACATATTATATCATTGTGGAGACTAAGAATTTCCATCTCCCCACCTGAATGTAAGCAGAACTGACTGCATGAATCAGGGCTTCATTTATGCTTGCTCCCCATCCTTGTCAGGGTGCACAGATGATGTAGGAGGGATGTTCACTATATGATAGCCTGAGTTCAACAGTCCTACAAGAAAATATGGTGTATCTGGTCCTGGGGAAATTGAATTAAAATACAAATTTTATGTGGGCTATATTTAAGTTTGTTGCGTACTTGGGAGTGGGCACTAGATTCTTTTAGGTTGTTGCACCAAACTAGGGCTATGGTGATTCTTCATCTTCACTCACACAGCTGCCTGAGGAACTGACAGTCTTCTGCCCTTGGCAGTAGTGGGGACCATCAACAGTCTGTTTTCTCAGGAATCCTGGAACACAAAGGGGCTGATGATCTTCTTCCCACTAATTGGGGAACATACCTCTTACTATCATTGTGGGGTTGGAAATCTTCTATCCACTCAATGGAGACTGCAATTTTTCTAGTGTCTGTCATTATTTCCTATTCAGACACACACTCCTTTCTCTCAGGAATGGCCATGCCACATATAATTCAGATTATTTCCCTTCATGTCTTATGAGTAAATTGTAAGCATGAGGACTAAGAATCACAGCAGGTTTGCTCTTTTACTGTTACATAGATGTTAGCATAACTAGGAAATGGGGCCCTTAACACAGACTGACATATCATTTATTTTAAAATATAATTCTTGTGATAAATCATATCATTATTATTTTAAAGGAACAGTGGAGGTTTAATAACATGTATGATGGTTTGTTTGTGGCATAGGCATGAGTAGAAGCATGTAAGAAAGCATGAACCCTGGCAAGACTGAGAGAGAGTGGTTACAATGTTATAGATACTTAAGTTGTTTATGTGTTTATGTATCTATGTTTATATACACACACATGCACAATACTTCAAAAAAGAAAAGTTATAATCTATAAGGGGTTTTATTAGGAATACCAACAAGACTTTTCTTTAGCACTTTAAAGAAAACCATGCCATATCAAGAGTATTTGAAAGTCTCCTTAGTTTCAAACTGTCAGACCCAAGCCTGCCTCTGACTCGGAAAGTGAAACTCTTTCAGAGTCAGAGGAGGAATTGGAAACTTACCAGTCCAAAACTGGGGAAATGAAACTCCAGGCTGAGCCAGCAGTGCGGGAAGAATCCATGGTGCTGATTGGGCAAGTTTCAGAGGAGGACTTGAATACACCAATCAGTGTGCACCAACAATAAGCTGAAAAGCGCACACAAGAGAAAGCAGCCCGATTGGCTACAGGAGACTCCAAGCACGCCAAAGAATGAAATAAAAGGCAGCCACGCAGAGAGCGAGCTGCCAGAGACAACTGATCCTCTAAGCCTGCAGCTTCGGAAGGAGAGTCCTTACTGACATTGGAGGCAGCGTCTGTTGCTGAGGAGGAACCAGTGCCTGAGCTCCACTCCAAAGAGGAATTGAATCTTGTGTCTGCTGCAACTGAGGAACCAGGGTCAGCTGTGCCCAGCAGCCTTCACCTTGCATCCAGCCTTGAAACTCTGCGATCGCCTCAGCAGTGTAGTCAAGCCGAGAGGTTCCTGTGCCGCCACTTGTCCTCAGTCCTGTGCATCTGCACTTTGCATGCTCAGTCCTGCTTTGGATTTTCACACCTATCTTGTTCAGAATCTGGGTGCCAGTCCAGTCCGGGGCTTCCAGCCAAGTCTAGCCTTGATCCAGGTTCCAAGCCTTGCTCCAAATATTCAGACAGAGAATGCAGCCTAGTCCGGGCTTCCAGCTGAGTCCAGCCTTGCTTCCAGTTTCCAGCCTTGCTCCAAGTTCCCAGAGAAGTCAGCCTAGTTCAAGGATTCCAGCCGAGTCCAGCCTTGCTCCAAGTTCCGAGTCCTGCTCCAAGACTCCAGTCCTGAGAATTCCGCCTAGCCCATATCTTCCAGCCAAGTCTAGCCTTGTTCCAAGTTTGAGTCCTGCTTCCAAGCTCCAGTTGCCATGTCCAGACCCAATCCACTTCCAGACTGCCAGTGATTCAGCATCAGAACAGCTCCAGCACTCCATTCCAGTTGGAGATCTGTTGCTTCCAGCACACTGTGTTCCAGCTGCATCCAGCCTCCCTGTCCAGTGAGAGAGTCCTGTTCACTGCCTGTTGTGCCCAGTTGGGCTGTTTGATTTGAATCTTCATATTCAAGGACTTAACTATTGTAAATAGCTATTTAACATAGTGTGTATTTTTAAGACCTTGCCAGGCTGCACAGTCTGAACAGGACACAAACATAGTTTACAATGCAGCATGGAGGACTATTGTTTGAGGAACTCAAAGTGTAAGTCTTTGGATCCCAGTCATAGTTTTAATGTGCAGCTTGACAGATCTTAAAAAGTCATTAGGATTGTGTTGTTGTGTTTCTTTGTGTTGGAAAGTCCTAACTTTCCTGAGAGTTATCTCTACTGAACTCAGTAGAACATTTTTTCTGAGAATTCCAGACTTGAATAGTTCATTATCTTCAATTTCATTTTCTTTTCAGCGTTTTTCTCCATGTCTCTGCCAAATGATCCATCATGTATGAAGATGGATGAAGACTATAGAATAATTTGGTGTTTGTTCTGGCTTGTTATTGACTGCTCCATTTTAAACCATACTTTAAAGATTTGAAGGAAATTGTTATAAACCAATGGGTGAAACAAAGAAATATTGGGATATTGAAAGAAGTCCAACACAAAGAAACACAACAAAATCCTAATGACTTTTTAAGATCTGTCAAGCTGCACATTAAAAGAAGCTTTCTTTGTCCTAAGGGAGCCTGACAGAAGTTTGGTCAGACATTGTTGTTTAAAGTGACAGTGGAGAGAAAAGAAAACTTCAAAAGGTTCAAAGGTTTTTAAAAAAGTTGGGATGGGGCTCTAAGGTTATTGTAACATTTAGTGCCCACACTTTTTAAAATTTAATTCATCACAAGTCCTGCAGAACTTGTCTGTCAAGGGCTAGCCTGCATTCCAATGTGTTCCCTGTTGTCGATCAATAAGGTTGAATTTACTTCAAGTCAACAATTAAAGAAAGGAAGTTTCTGTATGTGTACAGACTAGAGATTGCTGAGAAATCTTTCTGATGCCAACAGTGAACAATATTGCTTGAAGAAATAATACAGTTCTTGATTAACAGCAGAGATTCTGCCAAATAGTTACTAGAGCTGGAGTGGTGAAGTGATTAAGATGCTGGACTAGGATTGGGAAGATGCAGGTTCAAGTCCCCGCTCAGCCCCAGAAGCTCAGTGAGTGATCTTAAGCCAGTCACTCTTTCTCAGCCCAACCTACTTCACAGGAATGTTGTTGTATGGAAAAAATGGAGCAGAGCGTGCTATGCATCCTGCCTTGGGTTCCTGCAGGAAACATAGGATTAAAAATATAATGAAGTGTGTATCTGTGTGTCTGTGTGTGTGTGTTACACCAAGTAAACCTGAGAAGACTAATGTATTTTTGGAGTAATCTATTTTTGTAATGAAATAATCAAGAATGTATGAAGTGATTTGAAAAATACATTACCAAAACTTATTTGAGCTCCCATGAAATTCCTCACATTTCAAGCCAAATCAGATGGGAAGTTTGGAGGTGGTAACTTTTTTCTTCTTTTTGATCAAAATAAGCTGCTGTCATGTTTTTACATTGCAGCATTAAAAGAATAGTAATCAGTGACAGAAAATAGTTGGGAGGTCTATAGTAACAGCTCTTGGGAATACTGCATATCTGAATGCTTCCCAGAATCTCTTTACACATAGGAAACTTGTGTGTCAAAAGAATGTGTATGTTAAATTGTTTTTCCCTGATATTCTATCTTCAACAGAGAGGGAAATTTAGGTATTGAAGAGGCATATTCTTTCATGCTGTCTCTTGAGTGTGTTTTAAGATGGAGATGCAGATTGGGTAGTACCCTAATTACTATATCCTTTTCCTTCCCCATAGACTATCACATGAAAAGTGATTCATCCGGGTCTGATAAATGACCTGTATAGACCAGAAAGCTCTTCCTGATGAAAACATTCTCTCTATCATTCATTTCCTTCATTCCAGTATGGTTAATTTTATAATTTTCACACGGATAATTTTAATTAAATCCCTCTCACTGAAAAGTGAGATATGAGAGTCATGAAATATGTACCATCTTAGAAGCTCTCAGCAGAATTAACCCAATAATGGTCTTACCTTGCAACAAATTTATTCTGTACCAAGAGATATCAGACCCTTTCATATCTCATCCAAGGAAAGGCTGGAGCGTGTTCTAGAATCAAAGCAATGCAAAAGGGGACCTGGAAGTCAGAGTCAGGTTTATTTCTCTGATTTTCTTGCTGTATTGTCATATATCCTATGATATGTATACAACTTCAGTCTCCAATGTGGTGGCCACTTAGCTCCATGTTTGCCTTATTTTATTATTTTAATACAAATATACCTCTAATATACCTCCCATGCACACTTCAGAAAGATTTTTAGAACATGGAAATGATAGATATCTGTACTTTGGAAATATACGCACTTGGCCAGAAAACAAGGTAAACTAAATTGATAAACAACATCTTAGAGGAGAAAGAGAGGGAGCAGCAGGAAACAATGTTAACCAGTTTGTCCTATGGTAAATGAATAACTAGTTCCAACCTCCATTGCAAGCATTTTGTGAGACTGCCCGTAATTAAAATGCCAGATGTGTCTTGTAGCCTAAAGAGAGTGGGAATTTATCATAGGCCTAGAATAGCCAACTCCAACTTGACTCATTAGTCCCATCTCAAGATCCAGTTCTTTGCAAAGCATTTGCTGATCTTTTCAGTGAGTTTGGACCTAGCTTGTCTTCACAAGACAGTATTTTTCTTACTCTCTTTATTATTTTCCTAAATAATATAAGGATGCTAATCAAAGTTTAACAATAGTCTCTGGAAAACCTCTCTTCCTATTTTAGAACTGCGCATATTGCAAGGTTTTGTTAGGGGTGATCTTCAAACACATGAGGACACATTTTAGTGTCTGAAGTTTGCAGAGCATAAGGCCTTTGTGGTCACAGTCTGAAGTTATGTAGTATAGCTAATTCTTTGAAATAACTTGCAGAATCCATTATGTCTGAAGATATTAATCTTTTTCTTCTGAAAAAATACAAAACAAAGAAAAAGAAAGGGAAATTATTAATTCTTATTTCTGAGTGCAACACAAGGGCAAAATGGAGTGTGAAGGTAATCTACAGAACTGATAACTATAATGATTAGCAAGATAAAGTTGGACAAAGAAATTAAGTAAAACTTACAGAAAAGAGAAACAATTAAGGATGGATAGGAAGGTGGAAATACACAGGGGAAATTTTGAGTGATTAATTATGGGAGAGTTGGATTTAAACACTGAAATTGGTCCTTGTGACATAGTTCTCCAAGTTAAGCATAAGTGGCTTTCATGCGGACAAGTAGGGAGATTAATTCATCAAATTATAAGCAACATTAGAACTCCTCTATAGCATTTTAGCAGAAACAAAAATAAAATTGGGGAGGTTTTAAAATAATTTTTCAGCATACATTTCTAGAATATAATTATTTCAGGAAGTTGCATTAATTAAGTCGTAGAAAAGGAGCTGTGCACCTGCTTTTGTGGCTCCATGTAATAATTTTAGAGAGAGGGTCAAAAAGTATACAAGTAGAAGGAATTAAACTTGGGACTGACAAAGAAATAGACCATGCTTTTATACCTGTGTTAGGTTTAATCTTGCTCCTGTTCTTTTTAGGTTGTAGGTTAGATTTTGTATAACTCTGTAAATCTGGAGATCTTTCCTATACAACATATTATATATGCTAAATTGTTTGAGGAATTCTTTTAAATCAACAGGTAAAATTCTAGAAGCCTACATCTTTCTTTTGCTGCCTGGCAAGAAAGTGAATATTCAGGGGTAGAGATAAATGCTTTTGTATCTGTATAAAATACATCACTTACATTCAGTGGAGTATTTAGGCTGAAACTATAATGCAGCTGAGATAAATGAGGAATACCAAAAGAAAACTCTGCAGGAGAATAAAAAAATAAAATTTAATAATCGGTGGAACATTTTACACCCCCCCCCTCAACACACACACACACCAGGGTAAAAGCAAACACATCCCAGGAACAGGAAGATGTGTATGTCCTAGATACAAAATTTTAAAAAGGTAAGGAGAGTTAGAAGGTGGGACATTCCAAACTTTATCCTCAACTAGCCAGCCTCAGTCTAGCCAGAGTTTTATGTTAAAGATACACGTAAGCCCCTGAGGCATAAGAACATACAAGATCAGTGTTTTAAGATCTCAGTTTGTTTTGAATCAATGCTGAAACAACAGTGTTGTAGAAATTGTGTATCGTTTGTGTTATTTCTTCAAGTATTACAGATTGCTTCCTGGAGTCTAGCATCTTGCTGTTCATTCTGACCATGCTGTAACCTTGAACTGTTTTTTAGTTCATCACAACTCGCTAAAAATATCTCTGCTCTGATTAGCTGATACAATTTCTTGCAAGTATGTTTTGCAATCTTGTTCAGAATATGGGGGCCCAATTTTATATATTGTAGCGCCACTGATTTTTCCATGATGCTTCTACATTTATCTACTTCACCTGAAAATATATTTGTTTCATTAAACAGTTTTTCATAAACTCTGAAACCATTTCCATTTCAGTCTGCGTCTTCTATTGTTAATTCAGAAGGTGTCTATAGAATTGTTTTAAGCATTATTTACCTTTGGAGGACCATGAAGTCCTGAAAGATAGTTTAGAAACTTTTTAACTAATTAACAAGCAAACAAATAAATAGGTTTTGCATGACCTAAATATTGCAAGAGTATTTGTACAGTAGCAAGGTGCCTACAGGAAGTCCTTGTTTAGTGACCACAATTGGAAACAGCAACTCGGTTGTTAAGCGAAGCAGTTGCTAAGGGAAACCATGACAGTGTTTATGATCTTACTTCAGCTTCCTTTGCTTTACAGACCTATGAAGGTTGTAAATGCAAGGATTGGTCATACAGTTACTTTTTCATCACCATTGTAACTGAGAACAGTCACTGTACCAGGCAGTCACTAAACGAGGACTGCCTGTATTCTTTTTTTTAAAAAAATGGATACATTCAGGAAGATCTGTCACCCCAAAATACTACTTTTTATATAGTATACTTTCTTATTTAGATATGGAGCATCTTTTTAAATTTATTATTTCTCTCATAAGTCTAGTTTTGAAGTAGTTCCTTTCCTTAAAAAAAAAAAAAATAATTACCAATATGCAACACTAGGGGTATGACTCGATATGAAGTTCCTGGGAATACACCAAATTCAACTTAGTCTGATTACTTGTGAGTAGAAAAACATACATTGTAAAACTTCAATCCCCTGCATACTTCCCTCTGCATATTCTCTCAATGAACTCAATGGGACATTCTTCATAGGATGAAAATAAATTAAACCAGATATACAGCCAGTGGGTGTGCTGGAAACCATCCAATTCTTCCTTTACCACCATGACTATCAGGATGGTTTCCTTAAAATGGCCCATCCTTTTATAGGAAAAGCAAAACGTTTCATGAGTGAAAAGAGCAACAGCAAGGAAAATAACTGTCTCTTAACTATAACATGCCTGACAGAGAGCATGGAGCAAATCAGGAGGGGAAAAAACGGGAAAGAGGCATCCAACAGGGCATGTCCCTGGCATCCAAGAAACACAGCCAGGATTGGTAGGCCCTGAAAACAGGACAGCAGACAGTAGATACCCACACCTTCATTCCAAAGGTTTCTAATAGCTTTAAGATAGTTAATGGGCACTTTCCATTAGAAAATGAGGTTAAGTCAAAAGGCTCCACCATGGTTGTGAGCAAGATGGCTAATCTTCGCCTCCTGATGCTCAAGCCCACAGAAAACCACTGTCCTGCAGGTGCCTCATGAGGACCAGCCATCCAGAGTGCATGTAAGCAATCTCCCATCCTCTCCTCATCCAGAGAGGTTCCAAAGAACCCATCCACTGACTGGTTCCTTGGTCTTTGCCTGGTCGTTGGCTCTGCTTTCGCCGAGCCATCTTTAGTTTGCCATACTTCCCCTGGAAGTCCAGCCTAGGGCATTTTCAGGGGCTATTTGGATTTTTGCACTATGGTTTATAATAAGAATTGCAGCTTTTCTGGTCACTGCTGCACTTTTACCTGGATTTTGGGGTTCTAACAACATGATTGAAGAGGGAAGGCACAGTCAACCAAAACAAATCTGAGGTGAGGTAGGGAAATATTTTGGATTAAAACTGCCTTTCTGTAAACCCACAACTAATCCTGCTTTAGTGTCACCACCCAAAGTTAACCATGTTAGCTTCTACCCTGCAAATACTTGTCCACATGCATCAAAAGTTCAGGACCACAGAAGTCCAATCAAACAGCCATCTTTAATGACCTTGAATCTAACCCTAACCCTTCCTGATTTTTTTCAAATTTTGTTTAGAAAACAAAAACCCAGAAAAACTGGATCAGGGTTGGCACTCCTGCACAGGGAGTTAAGGAGATCTACTCCTTTCATGTTGTTCCTTCTTTCCTCACTCCTTTGTGTGGTCACAGAAACTATTTGCTTCTATCTCGTGATCTTCCAGATGTTCATAACCCAGGTCTACTGGCCCAATCCTTGCATTTACAACCTTCGCAGGTCTGTAAAGCAAAGGAAGCTGAAGTAAGATCATAAACACAGTCATGGTTTCCCTTAGCAACTGCTTCGCTTAACAACCGAGTTGCTGTTTCCAGTTGTGATCACTAAACAAGGACTTCCTGTAGGCACCTTGCTACTGTACAAATACATTTGCAATATTTAGTAATAGCACCATCCTTTGTTTTATTCAAAAACAAACCCCATTGTATTCAATGAGACTTCTTCAATAATACAGTCCAAATTTCAGAGAATTTTGTAACAAGTTTGAGACATTATGGTATAAATCAATTTTAGTTTAAATTTCTAGGGATTATAGAAAAATGAAAATAAATGAAAATAAATGTGGGTTTTTTTCCCCTAATTTTTCATTGCCAGGCATGACTGCATTGGAGAGCCATCCATTATCAAGTAGAAATAAACCATTCCTTCCATTTAGGCAATTTTTTCCTGTCAGTTACTTAGACCAACTTGTGTAGATTATAATTTGAATAAAAATGATGTGCACAGGAAAGAGAAAAGCTTTTTTTTTAGGATCTATACAGCAGGATGGGGTATCATTGTTGTACCAGAAATAAAAATTAGGTGTGTTTCTTTTTTTTCCTTTTTTTCCCCTTTCTTTTTCTTTTTTGGTATATTGGAAACACTGCATTCAAGAATGTACAAACAAAGATTGACTCTTGCAATCTAAACTGGAAAGCTAAATGTATTTTAAGCTTTGACCTCAAATTGCACATTTTCTTATAATTGATTCTTCTGTCTTGATTCCTGTACTTAATTAATTGTTTATTGTTCTCCCCCTAGAATTATTCTGATATATTTCTTCAGTCTTGTTAAGCTATTCTTTACTTCCAGATTATAGAGCAAATACTTTATTAAAGAGCAATAAATCAAGAATATGTCTCTGTTAATGTTAGGAACTATATGAAAATGCTAATACTATACAGAGTATATGACACTGGTGCCTATAGGTGTCTGGTATAAGGAACCTCCACATCACCTGAATCCAGCCGTTGTCATGCAAGCGACACTACTTAAGTAATTTGCATCCATCACATCATGATGTGAATAAAATATAGTGTCTCATTCATGTTATTTTTGCAATGGCATCATGATGCACATACACTCACTTATTTCTTCCTTGAGTGGTGCTTTTGAAATTTTGTGATGTTGGCTGCCATCCATTCTACAACCTCTTTTCCTTGCAGATACTAACATTCTATAATATTTATTACAAAAATGTACCAATTCAAAAATATTAACATTTAGGCAAGCATCATAGATAGTTGGCATAATTCTAATGTAGCATAATGTAGCACTTTCCATTTATATGCAGTCATTTAACAACAACAGGTAACTGGTAAGTGGATCCATTTTCATAAAGTTTTGCAACATTACTGTAAATGTGCCCAGGAAAGACTTTTTTCCCCTATATTTGTGCAACTCATTGAAAAGAAATCCAGCCATAGTAACTGGAAAAATTATAATGTTAGTTGTTTCTAAAGATTTTTTAAAATTAAAACCTTATACATTTAATAATTTTTAAAAGCTCTTCTGCAACACCTCTAATTTTCTTGTCATGTTTTTGACGACAATGGTAAACCGTTCTGGCACATTTTGTTTCTATAGTTGCAGGAAAGAATGAAGACAAACTGAAGTTCATTCAATTCCCTACTTGCTTACTGCAGTGTAGATAATAGGACTTATATTTACTTTTTCTGGAGTGCTGCTAAATGTTGAATACTTCTGGGCCATTTAAATGAAGGACCACAGGTAAATGAAGCATCTTTGAAAATGTCAGCTCTAGTATACAGGATTTCTACAAACTCTTTTTGTTATAATATATTTGTAATATAACTACCACAAGAATCCTGTTGTTGTTGTTATTGTTATTTCATGTCCTACTAGCTGTGTTGGAGATAGAGTGATCACTGCTTCCTCTAAATCACCTGAAGTTACATGTGAAAATGTCATGTGATTTCTTTAGAATGTTCAAATCCGGGGGGGAAAAAAAAGTGGCAATGTTACTTCTTGTGCAGGAGGAAAGGCGTGGTGTACATTGCTGTTTCTGCCATGGCTGATCATCTTTGATGTGTGGAAAAGCGGTGATGAGTTAGAGGAAGTGCCTGTTCTTATTGCTGTTTATCCAATGGAGGTGTATTGCGTAACTGCAGATATCACTACAACTATGAGGAGAAAGGTTTTGGACATGCCACTGGTGATTTTTTTAGCCATGTAACAGTAGTTGGCCTACCCTCTTGGACTATTCTTACCACACTATTGCACTATATACCTGGATCTCTGAATAATTCTGATGCTAGAGCACTAACCTCTTCCCTGCTTTGAACATGAGGACATTAGCTGACAGGAAAGGTAATATGTCATGGTGGTAGCAATGTTACTGAAAGGAACCTGTGGCATGGGACAGCAGGACAGAAGAGTAAATATATAGCTATATTAAAAAAAGAAAAGAAAACAAAAAACAAAACATGACTAGCATTCCCTGGAGGGAGTACTAGTCTAGAAAGCTGATTTAAACTGGGGAAGGTGGGTTCTGCCAGTTGTGTGTTGTTGGGTGTGTTCCATATGAATGCAATACAAGTTCTCTTCTGCTGAGAAGAGATTTTACATGGCTGCACTTTCTATTATTTTTGTTACTTTAGCAGGGTGCCATTTTTCCTACTCCATAGGCTACTTCTGGGTGCTGTGAAACTCAGCAGTACCACTGCTCTGAGCACTAATAATTTGGGAAATAGGTGGTTGCTAGGGCAAGATTAATAAGAGTTTAATCTTTTTTTAGCCCAACTGGCAGTCACAGGAGCAGCAGGGGGTTTCTGGGTGAAGTAAGAGGTATTTTTCCCTATGCTGTGGAAGGGAAAATGCAATCAGGGAATCCACCAATCACTGATGGATTCAATTTTTTCAATCAATTTGTCCAGCATCAAAACTATGAGGGTAGCACTGTTTATTGGCCTTATTACTGAAGTAGATTGCAGCTTGTGACTGCAACATAGCTTATGGTGACATATTTTTCTGCCCATTCAAGGAATTGAGGAATGAAGCTATGAGGAAGAGCCCTCTCTCTTTCCATACTGTTCTCTTTGTTTTTTAAAAAAAAATTCCTTTCCACTCTATACAAAAAGGGGAATTAGATTTTGACTAGCTCTTTTTTGAGGGCATCATGAGGGAAGGAAAGACAGGTTCTGGGTCATTTTGTTCGAAGTTCTTACTTCCATCTCCTGACCAGCCCCGGCTATACTTACTTTTGGGGTTTTCTGAGATTATGATTCCAGATCTTGGAAAGGAGAAAGAAGCAACTAGAAGGGATTATCTAATATCATATCTGGAGCCCTGCCTCTTGTTTGCTCAGTCCTAAAGAATACACTTTAATAGTCCAATCTATTAAGTCCTATCTATTAAGTAAGAGGTTATATGCATTTTGTTTATTTTGTGCAACAATTACATATTAATGATGTTAAATAAAAGAAAATTATTTTACACTTTAGAAGAGAAGCCATGAAAAAAATAGAAAAAGTTATACAAAATATGCCTTTAGATTGACTCAAAATTAAGCCTAACAGAGTTCAGCTGAGCTTTCTGTAAGATAAATGGGCAGCTTAACAACAAATCCACTCAAAAGATTGGTAGTATTTGCTACCTTTTATTGTTTAATCAATTCATGTTAACAAGAATTAATGTTTGCCTTTTATGGTTCACATGACAACTTCTTCCACAAGAATGAGGTATTGGCCTGTGGTTGCTTCTTGTCAAGTGAAATGCTTTGTCCACTTATGCTGATAAAGAACCATAGACAATTTGCCATAGTTTATGAGTTACCTTTTCTCCATCCATCTTTCAGCAGTGGCAAAGTGGCACTTCTTTTCCCCTTAGTCATAAAGTAAACTTTGGAGAGGAAATGTCAGTCACAAGAAAGCAGCAATTACTGTCAGATGATTATTTTACTGGCAGGTGCTTTAAAAGGCTACTGTCTAACTGCATTATGTTAAAGTAATGGCATTCATTTCTGTGAACACAATCGCTTTGAAGAGGTAGTGGGAATAACCATTGCATAGGCATTTGAGTTCACCAGGATTATAATGAAATTTGTAATTACTGTAAAACATTTCTATGCATTTACAAATCCAATAAACTTGTTTTAAGTTTCCAGAGAAAGATCCACAGTTCAGTGCTTTTACTAGAAGTCAACACATAACTTCAAGCCCTGGATCAGACATTGCTTGGTTTTAGTCATATTGTGCTGTTCTTCTGTGCAGGCATTTTGACTCCCCACCCCAGTGCTAAGATTCCCACCCAATCCAGAGTGGGACCAAAACATAGGTTAGGGGTACATTATCTTTTCATTCAGTTTTTCCATTCCACTCACAATGCAGACTGTATTCTCCAAATGTGTAATCTGTATTGGTAAAAAATGTCTTTTTGGAACAGCATTTGGCAATGCAGGTTGTAGATATGGGAGGCTCAGATTCAGATTGGAATTGCAGCATGATCAAACTATTTTATGTTATTACTCCTCCTCCTGTGTTAAAATTCCAATCTATATAGGACCTCCTTCCTAGCAATTCATGAAAAATAATTCGGCATTCAAAGGTGCATTATTATATAATAAGGTATGTATTATATAATCCTGTTGGGTTATGCTGCAGAATAGCATCATCCTCTGCTTTTCCTAGCTAAGTGGAGAGTCCAACCTTGGCTCTTCCTAATCTTAATCTAAATTCTGGTTACAACCTGCTCTGTATTTTTTGTGTGTTAAAAGTTACATTATATGAGGTGATGATCCATTAGCTGTCATAAAAGTTAGCTAAAATGATGTCATTATTCACTAATAGTGGTGTATTGTACAGTAGATGGTCATCTAGAAAAGAAACATTACATTACTAGATACTCTTTTTCCAGTTTTTAATTCTTTCTCAGGCAGAAAGCAATAGAATTAACATATGACTTGAATTGCCATTCAGTCTGTTTCATGAACAGCTTGATCATAATAAAGCTGAAAGTATTTTGATTGACAGAACAAAACATCACTAGGCAAATCACTGGATAGAACAAAGAACCTAAGCTGTTGTTAGATTTTAAATGTTAGTTTACAGTGCATACAAATTTAATAATTTATTTTAAAAAAAAGTTTTATACAGCTGGGTTAATTATGGCAGTAAGAGTACATTTTCCAGCTTTTAACTTTTCAGTGGCAGAAATTTTTAAATTTTAAAAAATGGAAATGTGTGCTCATTCAGATTAACAATAGTTTTGAACTTGGTTTTCAAGTGCTATATTTGGCAAGGTCATAAACAAACAGCCTGAGACCAGAGTGGTCCATTACATTGACACTGCATAGGTAGTAACTGCTCCTGCTGCCAAAAAATGTGAGGTCTCACTCCATTGTGTTTGCATTTTACGTGTGCTAGGTGTATTTCTCCTTTAACAGCTTTTCCCATTCTTGCAATAAACATGATTTACTAAAGATGTGTGTCCTTGAACAACTGACTGCAACACTGCTAGTAGTGGCTGGGAGAACCCTTCACTTGAATGCACCCACTGAAGGGATGCCCACCATCAGTTTGGGTAGCTGGCTTCATTATTGAACCGCTCATACTATTAAGAATTGTTTTGGGGGTTTTTTTCTCCCCAATACCCAGTCAGAATCTGCCTTCCTATATCTGAAATCCATTATTTTGGGTCCTATAATCTTAGAATAACATAAAACAGGCAGACCTTCTTCTGAGTTATGTGTTTTCAGGTATTTGTAGCTTGTTATCATATAGTATCTCCCCTCACCCTTCTCTTTTTAAGACTAAACTTTAGCAACAATACAAAATCTAATCCCTGATCATGGTCTTATCTTCTCTGAACCTGTTCTAGTTTGTTTGAGTTCTCCCTGCAGTGTAGTACCCAGAACTGAACATCACACTTGAGATAAAAGGTGAGCAACATTGAGAGGAATAGAACTATTGCTTCTCGTGACTTGGAAACTGTGCTTATTTTGAAAGAGGCTGAAAGTGCCCTTGTTTTTCTTGCAGCCATATCATATCTCTGCCTCATGTGTATTCTTTTTCACAAATATCAAGTCATAGATCAGGCATCCCCTTCTTGTATCTGTGGATTTTAATTTCTTGTTCCTAAGTTTTAAGCACTGGATTTGTCTCTGATAACTTTCAGTCTTTTACTTTCAGACTATTTTTCTAACTCTTCAGGATCATTTTATTTCTGTCTTCTAGAGTATTAGCTATCCAACCCTACTTTGTGGTCTTCACAGTTCTGATAATTATTCTTTCCATTTGTATATCCAAATGATTAATAAAAATGTTGAAGAGTAGATTCCACAGGACTGAACATTTTGGCATTTCACTCAGCACCTCACTCAGTTTAATGAAGTACTGTTGATAAGCATTCCTTGACTACAATTTTCATGCCAGCTATTTAGTTAATTGTCATGCTATCCAGCCCATGCTTAATTAGTTTGCTAATCAAAATGTCATGGGGTATTTTGTCAAATGCTTTGCTGCAATGAAGATAGATTATCTTCAGCATCCCTACAATCTATTAAGAAAGCTCAATAAAAATGAGATAAGAACGACATTCTTAACAAATCTGTGCTGACTTTTAGTAGTTACTTCATTGTTTTTAAGGTGCTTTCAGATCAACCTCTTTATGATCTGTTCTACCTAATTCCTAGGCATTGTCAGACTGACTGGTCTATATTTCTCTGGATCCTTCTTGTTCAAGATAGCAACATTTGCCATCTTCTAGTGGTCTAGCATTTCACTGGTTTTTTCAGATAATATGTAAACTTTTGGCCAAACGATCAGCAAGTTGCTTCAGTATTCTAGGATGAAATTTACCTGATCCTGGAAATTTAAACTCATTCAAAGCAATTAGTATTCTCTGACTTGTTTCTATCAATCTCAGGCTTCAATCCTTCCCCTTCCCCTGCTCATCACAGTTGGACGACTGAGCTAAAATGGGAACTGAGAAGCTGAGCTGTTTCTTTATTACCTATTAACATTTTGCTCTCTTCCCTGAGCAGCTGGTATACTAATTCTCTTCCCTTCCTTTTCTTTTTAAAGTCTCTGAAAAGGCCTTTTTTGTTGTTTGTAGCATTCCTTGCCAACTGCAGTTTGTTCTGAACTTCAGTTTTCCTTATACCAGTTCCAGGCTATTTATATGTACTGTTCCTAGGTGACTTATTCCTCTTTCCACCTTCTACATGTAGATTTATTTTTTCCCCAGACCTTTACTGGCATCTTCCGTACTCTCCCCACCCCACCTTCACTGGATTTATTCTCAATTGAGCTTTTAACATCTCCTTACTCTAACCAATCCTGAACTCCTTTTCCCAATACTTCTCTTGTTGTGGAACCTTATTTATCATTGCTCTGAGTTAATCAAAATATATTTAAAGCACAAGATATATTGTTTTCGTTACATTAAGTTTTAGTTTCCCTTAAATAAAATACTTTAAAAAAAAAAAACCCTCCAGCATTACATGGTCACTTTCCTGCAACTTCCAAATTCTTAACTAAAATGTTTCTCTTCAGTGTCATATCAAAAAATTTCTTGTGCCTGCTTCAACCCCTTGAAAGAGAAAACTTTCAGCAAGAAAAAAGGAATCTCTTGGAAGGCCCATGCTTCTAAGAGTTTGTCTCCCAGCAGATGTTGGGGTAATTAAAGTCCTCATCACTATTACCTATACCTCTTTTGAAACATCTGCAGTATGGTATTGGAAAGCTCTGTCTACATATTATCCTTGGTTGATTGGGTAGTAGTAGAACCCAGCAACAGTATTGGTCTTATTCGTTCATCCACCTCATTAGTCCAGATCCTCTTTACATTACTGCCAAATTAATTCACTCAGATCTGCAGTGCACGGCTTCCGTTCTCGTGTTTCTGTTCCTTTTAACTAACCTGTATTCTTTAATTACTGCATCCCAGTCATGGAAGTCATCTCACCAAATCTCTTTTATGTCTCTTAAATCGTATTTTCTTTCTTATATTAAGAGTTCAAGCTTACCTTGATCCCCCCACCCACACAATACTCTGAGCATTAGTTTTAGACAAGAAAGGCTGTGAATCTAATTAAATTAAATATTTTAAAGCTACATTTTTAACCTCCTTCTAAACACACATCTTTATTTAAGATCTTTAATTCAAAGCTTTTGCTTCCAACCCTTATAGGATCAAATTTACAATTTTTACCAGTGTGTTTAGATTGCCTCAGTCACTATAGAACTGCCCTATTTGGGGATTATTATTATTATTATTATTATTACTATTTTCCTCCACAGTGCCCAACTGGATTTGGCCCATTTTCAAACTCAGTCTTTCTTTTGGTGCCTTCTCATACCGTAGCATATTTGGTCCTGTTCTGTTTTCAGAGACTTCTCCCACTAATAGATGAAAAATCCTCCTCCCCTTTACATAATTTATTTCAACTAATCCATTGGGTTGGAAGGAATAAAAAAGACATTTGGAGAAATCATAGAATCATCGAGTTTGAAGGACCATGAGCTCACCAAGTTAATTACCTGTTTCATGCAGAACTAAAATAATAACAACAACAACAACAACAACAATATAGTCCTGACAGATGTCTCTCCAGTTGAACATATCTGGAGAAAGGGATCCCATGACCTCCCTGGGTCATTGGCCCCACTCTTGAGCTGCTCTTAGTGTTAGGAAGTTTGCTCTAATGGTAACTAGAATCTGCCTTCCTCTAAATTAAATCCATTATTCTGTGGCCTGAAGTCTGAGATGATAAAGATTAGGCCTTGACTTTTCTTTATCTAACATCTTTTCAGGTAATACAGGAGTGCTATCATTTACTTTTTTCAAGCATAAACACGTCTGGCTCCTTCAGCCTTTCTTCATGTGGTAATCTACAGTCCTAAACTACTCTCCTGAGTGGCTTGATGGAAATGGAGAATTTGAAGCCCCAAATTTAGAAAGAGATTATATGGCGGGAGAGTGTGTATAACATTATTTGAAAGATTCATCATGGGAGGCTTCTCTTTGCAGCAGTGATTCTTTTTATCTCTCTCCCCCCCCCCCCGCTTTCTTTTAAAGAAACAGATAACTGGGAATTGTTCCTACAATAGTTATAGCAGAGACTGTTTTAACAGTCATCAGCTAGTGATTGCCATTTTTGGACTCACAGTACTAATTATCCATTGATTTTTAGTCTCATTTAAGGTCCTTCTTTTCATTTTTAAATCCCTGAAAAACATAAATTTCTCTTGTATGTTCTACCCACTCTGTGCATTCCAGTCAATATCTTAGGTCCTTCTTTCTCCTGCTGCCCTTGATTGAAGAATAATGTATGTCTAACAGGTATTCTCTGTTTTGATACTGACTTTATGGAATGTTCTTTCTAATGAAAGCATTTTGATCCCTCCTCTGAGTATCTCTAGACATCTAGCAAAACCTAAAGGTCTTTAGATAATTGTCTGTAGTTGATTAGTTGTACAAGTATATATTGCTTTGGATCCAGGTTTGTCAACAGGGGCTGGTGAAACCCAGTTTCTCCAAACCTTCCTCTCCATAGCAATCACATTTGTTGCTGAAAATGTTACATACAGTAGAAGGTCAGAAGACTGCTGAATGTGACTGTCCGTGGTATAAGATCATAGGTGGAAAATGGCAGGTTTCTAAAATCAGGCCCAAACAACTGCACATGGAGATCAAACCAGCTGGTTCTTTGTGCATGTATGTCATTGGCTTACAGTACTGAAGCAGACCATTGATCTACCTTAATGGTCTATCTTAATGTTTTCATTTTTTTATCTCCCCTTGTTTGTTCATCATTTATCATTCTTCACTCTGTCCTTTCTCTTTTATAACTTACTGAAAGAATAAATCATGTCCCATTAATTGGTATGATACAGCAACTAAATTTCAGCATATCTTATTGGTATGCCAATTTTTAAAGTCTCTTCTATATCATGAAGAACAAAAAGGTAATGTGTGAAATAGTGTGTGGATGTAATGGAAGCATGGATGGCTTGTAAGGATAGAAAGGTGTGGAACAATATAGTGAATGGTGTCTGTGTAAGCTGGTTTTAACTATGTGCCTTTTCCCCTATCTCATGTCTTTAATTTATTTGGCATATTACTTCTTCCTGGTGCTGTGCATAAAATTGCTTACCCTGAAAAGGCATAGCATGATTGGTGTGTATGATGAATGTATGTGTATCTACTATATCATTTTTCCACAGATTCTCCCTCTGCAAAGACTTGCAGAAGCATTCAGTCATCTCACCAAAGCATGAAGTTACTTGAAAGCTCAAAACCCATTTTCCAATATAATCTTTGGGAAAGGAGGTACCATTTCACAATATTGTCTGTTGTCAACATATAAGCTGTAGCAGGTGGCTTTTTGGATTTGAAAAGAATGACCACTAGCTGAGAATCTGTTTATCTGAGCACATGCTTCCTGTAGATCTCACCCTCACAATCTGTTATAGAGGAAATGATTCTGCAGGGCAGTGTAATCTATTTTCTGAATACAGCATATTGCTCCAAAATGCACTATGGACCATTAGGGGTCAAAATTATCAGCTATATTGAATAAAGGGATAGTTTTCTTTATTGCAAATCATTTGCTGCAACTCCAGGGGGGACTCTGAGTCAGTGCTTTCTTCCTTTGTTATGAAAGGAGTAATATTTGCTTGTGCCACAGATAAAAAAAGAAATAGAGAAATTATTTGTGCCAATAAAGATCAGGGGTCTTGAATGCAAAGAGGTATGTGAATTGACATTGGAAGGAAAATCATTACTTTGCAGACTATCTGGTTTAACATAATTTTCACTATGGGAAAAAGAATACTTGGAAAATTCTTATTGCACTTTTTGTACACTTATAATAAATTAAACAGGTTCTGGCATTTTCCCCGTTTACTTACTTATTTATTTTCTCTCACAAGATCAATATCTTGGTAGAGGAGCTCTGGATTAGATTATTTTTCTTGTCTATGATGATAATCATGTCAACTGTGTGGAGCAAATCATAAATATAGTGTGGCTGTTAGGGTGACACATCTATAGGTATCTATACATTTTGAGATATTTTGGGATGCTACACAGTTAAAATGCCAGAACACATGGAAATCCTCTGCTTATAGAAATTACACACTTTCTCTTGCAAAGATCCATGCCTAGTGCAAGGATGTAGGGATTGATTCAATTAGGGACATTTAATCTCAGCAACAGAGCAGTATATTCACTTTCCATGAATGATTTCCCTGCAGATAATCTCTATATGAAAAAGGCTAATCTGTTAATAGTTGATTCACATGCAATTTATCTCCTCTGAATGTGCTGGCAGGTATTGGATGCCTGCAGGAATCTCACAAAAATATCAAGGCATGATGAATAAATACCATATTTGATAGAGACTGAGTCACAAAATAATGAAGAATTCCCTGCATAGACATGTTCATTCCACTCATCTTGGGTTCTTTTTTCCCACCTTCCTTTGTGAACATTCACCGTTTAGAAGCTTCCATAGCTGAATGTAATCTGGTTGTCACAGTCTTTAACAGGTGGTGTCATATTTCTATATGAATTCTCTAGAGCTTGGGACTTGCTTATTTTGTTGTCATTTCTTAAGCTAAATTTGTAGAGAAATAGCTGAGGATGAGTAACTTGGACACCGTGTCTGATCTAAGAGATACAGATACTATTCTATGTCATTTGGGTGCTGTTTCAGATGTATGTGTAGGTAAAGTCAGATCCTTAAGACAATGAAGAGAAAAGAACCGTGCAAACAATAGATATGGGCATCCTGATGGCACACATGGGCTGAACGAAATGTTTTTTTCCCTGTACACTAAAAATTGTGACAACAGTTGAACAGTAATGATATATACAAACAAAAGGCTCGGGACTGCCCAATTTTTAAAGCCAGGTTTTAAAAACTGCCCAATTTTTAAAGCCAACTCTTATAAATTGACCCAGCATCATTTACAGTGATATCAAAACAGACTTGCAGTTTAGCATTGCCAGTGGGTACAATTTATACACATTTATTTGGAAAAAAGCTCCATTGAACATAAATTTCAGCTGAATTGACCTGCATAGAATAGGTTGTAAATTTTTCTACACAGACCTATTAAAACCTTTTACTCTGGCTTCTACTACATATTGTGGCTGTGCAAATCCTTGGAAAGAGATGCTTCCAAGTACATACAAAGCACTCTGTTCAAATAATTAAAGCTGCTGCATCTTTCCCCATGGTTTGGTGAGAAACTGAAGTGAAAGGAAAGCAAAATGGTTCTCTGTGCACAAACATGCAGTGATAGCCAGGAATAGCTGGAGGAGCCTGAAGAAAAAAAAAAAAAGGCCTTTGCTTTAATTGTTGAACAGAGGTCTTTTGTGTGTATTCTTGTGTGTTGCAAAGCACCTAGCCCTAATTCCAAAAAATAACATTTTCCCCATATCTTATTAGTCCTTTATATAATCAGCATAGAAATAAATCACTGTATACAATTGTTCTGCAAACTTAAAGGATCAGTCAGTGTATGTCAACATATTAAATGACAATAACCTACTTTGTGTTACTTCAAATTCTCCTTCCACCCAACATAGTCTGAATCACATCGTACATTAGCAATTCACACTCCATAAGAGTACTAGAATGTATTTTTCAGAGCTCATTGTTGGATTTTAAACAGTACAATATTAAGTACAATATTATTATTATATGTATTCTCATTTTTGCACAGTCAGATGTTTAGATTGGATCTGGCATTTTTATCCACCTGTTAAGTCCTTCCCAAGGACCTGGGATAGGTAGATATTATTATTTGATGGTATTAAAGGTATTTTTACAGGATGTAAGCTGATACAAGCAGAGCTGCCTTTTGCAATTGACTGATGGTGATATTGTCAATGCTGATGGTGTTCAAGTGGTGCTCCAGATGTTTTGGAATTGCACCCAAGGCACCTACTACTATTGGTAGTATTTTTTATTTATTTTGCCACAGTCGTTCTACTTCTTTTTGCAGGTCTTTGTATTTTGTGATTTTCTCCAGTTCTTTCTCTTCTATTCTTCTTTGCAGGTACTCAATGTCCACTGCCCAGACTTTTTTATTATTATTATCAACAATTGTTAAGTCTTGGTGTTGTGTGGTAGGTGCTTGTCTGTTTGAATTCTAAAGTCCCAGAACACTTTGGTTCCTCTTCTATTATTACTATTATTATTTGAATTGGCGAGGTTGACCCCTGGTCATTTCATGGATATCTTATTCTTGGCAACAATACAAAAGTTATTTACTCTGCCTTCTTCCAGGATGTTTTTTTTCAACCCCACAGTCTAGAAAATACAGCTCTGGTAGAACTTGGTGGCCTCCCATCCAAGTACTAATCAGGTCTGATCCTGCTTAGGTTCTTGAGATCAGCCAAATTGCTGTAACCCAACTAGGCAACTTGCCTATCTCTCTCTCTCTCTCTGCCCATGACTTGGATAATCACCCCCACCGCCCTGTTCGCAAGACTTTTTTGATGTTTTATCACTGGATCAACAAAATATTTTTTCAAGAGGTTGGGAGACTTTATGGGACAGCTGAACAGGTGATTCTGGAAGCTGCAGAAGGAGTAGAATTGGAGAAAAGTCACTTTCTTTCTGTTCCTCTTAGCCCAACTGTGCATTGGAAAAGTTATGTTGCAAAGTAGGAAAACATATACACGCACACACACACACACACACACACACACACACACACACATACCGTGTTATAGATCTAGCCTGTTCCAAGACTTATAACTTTTGCCCTGAATCCAGGAGTATCTCTTTTAAAATGTTTGGTTTTAGACAACCCCAACTAAAACTAAATGTAAATAATGCATTTTTAATAATGATGTAATTTGCAAGAAGATGGAATGAGATAAGCAGGTAATACTCCAAGTGACCGGATTAAAATTTACTCTGCCAGAAATGTAGCTTGCATTTATACGATGCATTCTTATTAGTTTGCATGATACTGTTAAACTTAGTTACAGTCAGAAGTAGAAAATTAGTTGTTTCATACTGAAACGAAGAACACAAAACCATAGTGTACCTCCAAGTTACTCCAGCCTATTTTGTACTTTAAAAAAATAAAAAAAATAAAAAGGGGGGAAAACAAAGCTGGTCTATAATTCTATATTGAAGTTGCGAAGGGGCTTCTTCAATCTACTTTAGCTGTAATGTCACTGAAGATCAGTTCTCTCCCCCCAACACTTGATACCCAGTTGTCTATATGGAAGAAGAAAACAACTCCTTTGCTCTGGTCTTTCAGTGTAACATATGCTGCATACATGATACTGAAAGGCAATCTGAAGAATTGCATTATTCCTAAATAAATAGAAATTCAAATGAAGCCAAGTAGCCAATATTGTTTAGAAAGGAGGAATCCCTCACTTTTCTGAACCTCCTGAATATTTTGTACTCTTAGAACATTTGGCAGTGCCCATGCAGCAGATCCTTATGCAATTAACTGTTAGGTTAATTCCAAATTTAGTTTTGCTGACCTGTCCAAACCATAAAACTGCAACAGCCATATTGTATTAGAGTGGTCTATAAATGATGGTAAAGGGATTGCATTTGCTAGCCTTCTGCATTAATTATTAAAACTGCCATCAAGGTACCCATAAAATTTCACAGTATACGTGACTGAAACCTTGGTCATGCTTTCCATTTCTTTCACTCTGTACAATACTGAGGCAACTATATATATAGTAACTACATAATAACCAGTGATCTTGGATATTGATGATAGATAGATAGATAGATGATAGATAGATAATAGAGAGAGATGATAAAGTGATAATAGGTAGATAGATAGATAGATACTATATACAGTATCTTAATGCTTGGTTATATATAGCTCACACAAAAAACCCCTAAGAAACAGATAAAACATTTCTTTTTAAATGTTTAAAACATCCACAATCCAATTAAGCAACCATAGAATACAAATTATACACAGTAAACAAAACAATCCAGCTTGTAAAGCCAGCCAAGATGGTAGTCTCAACTCAAATGCCCCCAGAAGATATCCGTTTTGAGTCGCTTCTGGAAAACAAGTTAATTTATCAAAATTAATGTATCAGTCAAATCCTAGTTTAAAAGCAATAGCAATAGCCTGAGAAAAATTGTTAGGATAAAGATGTCTTTGCTGTCCGCTATTACACAGCCTCTGGGGCTTTTTCAATTTCTGGGTGCCACAAAACTGGGTGTACCACATTTGTGTGTTGCATATCCAATACAGAAGAGTTCAGAGAACAGTTCCAAAGCAAAAGTTATTAGATAAGTTCCTATGGCTGGACTCATTCAAGCTATTGTAGTTTTGTTAAGGTTAAAACTAGATCCTTGAGGTAGGATGTACACTAACAAAACTCAAGTCTGGATACATTAATCTTCTCCTTAAAACACATCTGCAGCTGGGGATTGCATAATCCCCCCCCCCCAAATATGAGGAGGCTGAGCAGTCACTTCAAAATCTCATTAATCTTTAAAATGCCAGGTACCCTTACAGTTGCAACAGGATTTCTTGTAGAGACTTTCTCTTTCCATGGTGCTTCTTAAAATGAACATATATCCACATGATTTGTTATTTTTTTCTGATTTTCTCATCAGACCTTGGTTTTGCTTGTCTAGCCCCTCAAAACTTGCTCCCCAAAGCCCAACTATGGCCAAGCCAAACTATATAACAATAGTAACATCAAAATGCCTAATCAAATACTCTACCTCAACCCTGCCCCCCAAAAAACACTCAGTGAAAATGGCAGCTAAGGATACCACCCAAAACATTGCACTAATATCAACACATCTCAAAAGAATGAAGCTGGGTATGTATAATATTCTCTGAAGCTAATTCTAGTTTTGTCGCATTTCAAAAAAAAAAAAAATCCATAATTGCAGAGCTATTTACTGCAACAAATCATATTTATCAGGTGGTAATCAAAGACACTGTGCATGTAACTACTTATAATCTGATTATCCGCATCATCCGGCCAAAAGCCAGTGAGAATTTGATCATATGTAGGTACAATTCAGTAATTAAGGCTGTGCAACACTTCAGACTCAAACTCCAAAAGATGCTTTGTGTCAGCTTTCCAGAAGGCAGGTGTGAACTTAGTCAAAGCTTCCAAGTGATTTGAAACAACACACCTGGGACTAAATCTTTACTGTAACTCTTTACAAATAGATGGCAGTCACTGAGTCAGAAGTCTAAATTAGAAAAGTATCTTCTCTAAATGAGGTTAGTCCCCTCTTTTCCCATGTTTCCCATTGAGTAATGGACTTCCTACCTTATATGTTTTGCACTTAGCCATTTATGACAGTTGCATGTTTACATTCTCTGAGAATATCTTGCTACTACAGACTCCTGACACCCTGGAGCATGAATGTAACATCTGTTGGTGATATCTTATAGAAGCTGTGCCCTTTCCCAGAATATTGCAGCAGCTACATGACAATTTCTTCACTTGTTCTCCCACATAGTTCAAAACATCTTTTGTGGATTTAATCTAAGGACCTGCATCTGCATCCTTATGGTATTATGGTATACTGTCTAACTAGATATTCGCATCTGTAGTATTATATGCTGGCAAAATAAAACGGCTATTTCCTTGTCCCCTAAAATAATCTCAATAGATAAGAACCATGTTTTGTTTTCCGAAGTAATCCAGTAACAGTGCAGAGGGAAAAAAAACAGCTGTAAAGATGCTTATAAGGGTTAATCAAGATTACTATCAAATGTAAAAACAGAATACATTTAGGGAAGTTTTTGTTTCTCTTCAACTTGGGAACGTAAGAAGTTGTGGCATTCAACTGTTGCATATCAACCTTTTTGATGATATGATTATTTATAACATGGTCTCTCTGCCTAGGTGAAGTTCTAAATGGAAAATGCTTCACTCCTAAGGATGTACAAAACATTTTAAATTCGAAACACTTTGAGCTTGAAACAATAGTTTGAGCTTGAAACAAATGACAGGATGGTTTCACTATTCTGGCAGAGTTCCAGAATGGACCCATTTCAAGCTCAGAGTATCTATTTCAAACTTCTTTGGACCTTACTGGAAGACAGAACACTTCCAGTAAGGCCAGAAGAATCCACTTTGAACTTGAAACTTAAATAAAGAAGAGAATATTCTTTTATCCACTTCGCAGGATCCATAGAGATGACTTTCTTGTTAAGTTCTGATTTGGTGAGCATGCATGAAAGGTTCAGTAAACCCTTTTAGTGGGCTTTCTGGGAATTGTAAAACCCTGGGGAAGTCAAAATGCAAGACTGTTGGATTGCATTTCATTGGATAAACTACAGATAATGCAGGTCTGAACTGCACATAATTTGCAGTAGATTATCACTGATTAAATAATTTGTCCATAGTGTTTACCTGTGGATATAATTCCAGTTAGAATTTTCCATCCTCAAACATGAGAAAAACTAGCATATGTTGAACTGGGTTAAATGATATAAAAATAATTTTTTGAAACTGCTTTTTTCTTTAATTAAAAATAAAGTACCAGACATTAACGGAAAGACTAAAATCCTTTGACAGCTCACTGCCTGACATTTATTTATGGGTTGCACTTCCACAGAAATCTTGTCTTAATAAATCTCTTCTTAGACTATTCAGGTGATAAATATATACCAAATTCAACTACACTGTTTATCATTTTAAAGAAAATACTAGAGGTTTGTATACTTTCCTGTTCCTCTGTTGCTGCTTTACAGTGTATGATATATTACATATCAAGTGAAAGAAGGCTGTTCTTGTATCTATTATACAGCTATAATACATCTCCAGAGCAAAAGATTATAGGATTCCTTTTTGACCAAAGAGCTTTTATGGCCAGACAGTTCTTTTCTGTCACTTGAATAGAGAAACATTGAAGGGAAATTCCTCTGGATATGCATTTATCTGTGTTCATTTGTAAATGTATACATTTACATTTAGTTGTTGATTTATCCATATATTTGGGGGCAGGGTTTCTAATGTACATGTTGCAGGTAATATATTTGAATCTCCTTAAGCTTGTTCATCTTGCATATCCTATATATCTTTTCCCAGCCTTTATATATAAAGATCCATCTCTAAAAAGTGTTAGGTCTGCATCTAGTCAGGGAACAACAATTAGATCAGTCTGTATAGTTTCTGCATGTACTATTACTTGTAAACAATTGTGGTTCTCCATCATCAGGTAAGGGCAATGGAGTGGTTGGATTCAAGGTATTAATGTACATCTATGGATTTGTAGGTTTTCTGCTCCTAACAAGGTCGTCTCATATTTAACAAGTCTCTGGTTGGTAAATGCTTGTGTCAGGTTCTGTGTCACAAAGGCATCAACTTCATGTGGCACATAAAATTCAAGGGAAAATCTAATACCACATCACAGGTTTTCTTAATCGTCATGTTTCCACAACTGCCCTGAGACAACCAGCCAACCCTCATATCACCAGATTGAGCTGGGCTGGATAATACCCTACCGGTCAGGGCTTATACCCAAAGCATTGTGTCAATACCCCTGAAGCCACCCTACTTTGCTCATGCACATACAACTGGAATGACTTTGAGTAGTCAGGCAAGCCTAGGGCAGGAACACTCATCAGGGTTTGTTTTAATTCAACAAAGTCATTTTCAGGTTCAGAAGTCCAGGGTACCAGTTCGGATATTTCTTTAGAAGTAAGTTTCACTAATCTGGCTGTCAGTTCTCCAAAAGCAGGTATACATGGTTGGCAAAATCCTGCAGTGCCCAACACCACCCATACCTGTTGTTTGGTCACTGGTCTGGGTAGTTGCTATATAGCCAATTTTCTTTCCTGAGTCAGTTCTCAAGTTCCTTTATTCAAAACATATCACAAATAATGTACCTTTTGCTTACAATATTGTAGTTTAGATGGTGACACCTTGTAGCTTTTACCTGCTAGATGAAGAAGCAAGTATTTGGTATCCTTTTTACACTCCTCTTCTGTTTGTCAGGCTAAAAGTTCTTGTTTCAATATCTGAGGAGAAAAAAAAAAGTAAGTGATTCTACATACCCCTGTGGCAACTGAGTCCATGTATATTGCCTTCCCTTCCAAGTCAAGACTGATATTAGTCTGGTTGATTCCCCATAAGGAGGTTTGGTAAGTCCTGAAAATCTAAAGAAACTTGACCTTTATCAGTTTTCATTACTGAAGCCAATTTTCCCATAGAACTTATCAGCATTTCAAGATAAGTTCCATTTTTCCTGCAAGGAATAGTGGCTTGAAGTTTTCTCAGTAAATCTCTCCCTAAAATATGAAGCAGTGAATCTGATGAAACAAAAATTGGTGTATCAATTCTACATCCCCAAACTGAAATTTCAAAGGTTGCATTTTCTGCACTTGCACAATTTTACCTCCTATCTGACAGTTTTCTTAGTTCCCTCAAAAGAAACCCCATTTGAATTTCACAGCAAAGAGCAAGTAGCCGCAGTATCAATTAAACACTTGTATTGGTTTTTCCTAACTGATATTTCAAAATATTGCTCATTTGGACTGATCATTAAAACTGACAAAATTAAAGGATCAATTTCTAGATCATTACCTTTGGACTGGTCTTTGAGTCATTGCTATCCCTGTAGTTGCAATTGCATTATTTTCCCAGCAGGGGGAGCTCCAAGACTATTCATAGGAATTTGCATGCTTGCACATGGGCAATCTCTTTTCCACTGCCCTTGTCATTGACAAAAGTAACAAGTTTGTTCTTGGCTTGGCTTTCTTTGTAGGTTATTCTGAAAATTTCCTTTAGTCTGGTAACCAAAAAAACCCCTCTCTTCCTCTGCCTGAAAATCTTCCTTGGCCCCTTCCACATTGGAAAACTACAGCTGGCAATTTAAATCTTCCTGCTTCTCCCTCCTTTGTTTCTGACTTTCTTCCCCCTTTCAAACATGTACACTGCTACTCCTTTGACACCACTCGTAGTCTTACCACTCCATCCAGAACACAACTTCTGAAAATAATTATGGATTTTCTGGTGCTGATTGATTAACAAAGCTTTCAAATCTTCCTTGTGTTCTGGATTTAATTGTGGATATGCTTTGGTGCCTTCACATAAACAAGTAAAAAAATGCATCTGGATTTTCATCTGGATTTTGTATTATTGCATGGAATGTCTCCTCATTAATGGTTTGTTCAAAAATATCCTTCAATATGTCCAATGTTAAAATATTCTGCTCCATTCTGTAAATCAAATTTAACTTTTCTTCTCCTTTAATTATAATCTTTAGTTCCTTCTAGTTCCTTCTAGTGTCCAACCTTCAAAGTACCATCCTATCATGTTTGTTTGTTTGTTTTTAAAAAGAATTCAAAACAAAAGCATTTTCCCATGGGAAGGATTCTTATAATTAATTCCAGTATCTCATTTCAAATTTATCTGGACCCTTAGTCTATTTGTAACTTTCCACATTTGGAATAAAGAACAAAAGGGTGATTAAAACTTTACATTTGTAACCAAAATTAAAGTTTTAATCACCCTTTTGCTCTTTATTCCAGATAAATAAATAAAATCCCTAGACTTGTACTTAAAACTTATTTCACCAATGATTGAAGGAAACTCACCTGGTGTTTTCAGACTTGTCAAGGATTCCTAATAGCTGAAATACAGTAAACAAGCAATTTCCAAAAATGACTAGAAAAGAAAGTATGTAAACCAATGTTGTTTTAAAGGTGCCACTTGCAGTTTCAGCAAGATAGCTATTTCCTCACCTCCCAGAGCTCTAAACCCACCAAAGACCACTGTCTTGCAGTCTTCTGTTGAGGAGCAACTGTCTGGAGTACTTGTGGGCTATAGCAAGTCCTCTTCTTGTCCAGAGAGGAATTACGAAGAGCAGTCTACTTGCCAGTTTTTCATTCCACCATGGTCATTGGCTCTGCTTTTAGTGGAGCTGTCTTCAGTTTGCCATTTCTTCCTTGGAGGTCCTGCTAGCAGAATCTCTCCTGGGCGAATTCCACCAGACAATTCAGCCCAACAGTACCTGTAGTCCATTTGTGCTGGGACTAAGTCTTCTAATCTAAATCATAAATCTTGGGGGCATGACTTCTGGTGGGGACATGGCTGACTGAACAGCTGTGTCCGTGGGTTCCGCAGACAGAACTGCCAATGTGGTGGTTTTTTGGGCTCAGGCAGGCTTTTTCTTGAAGCCCAGAAGCATCTTCATGAATAAAGAAAATGCTCAGAATCATCCCATTTGTCCTCTGGAACGGCAACTTGCAGCCAGAGAATCACAAACAGCATCTGCACCAATCTGGTAAGAGCCACTGGGAGGCCAGGATGTCAACATTTCCAAGTCGTGCTGTAGCCTTAATGAGACACTAAGTCAAGCCACCGCATTTCTAAACACCCAATTTATATATATTTTTAAAAGTTATATACCCTAAGAGAGGCTTTCTACAGCAAAGAGACTCCCTTGGCGCTTATCATTATTTTGGGGATTAATTTTTAAAACATCTTTTTAAGTTTTGGCTTGTTTCCTGTTTAAATACTAAGGAAAATTGAGAATAATAATTGCCTCCCTGCTATTTTTTTTTTGTATTGAATTTGAAGGATTTAATATTTTCTTACACGTTGAATCTGCTGTTTTGAATCTTCAGCTTTCTGCTGCCACTTTCCCTGTGAGTTGCCTATTAGCATACTTTCTCTTGTGTCAACATCTTTCAGAAATTTTCCATTAACTCATTAACTTCTACTTTTGCTAGTCAAGTATCCAGGGGTGCCATAATTTACTGCCTGAAACATGGAGGATTTCAAGGAGACTTTCTCAGAGTTCTGTTGTGAACTTAAACAGACTTTTTCAATTGCTGTCAAGCTATTTTGCAAGATATTCGGGATATTGTAGAAAATATCAGTTTTAAAATGTGTCATCTGCCTGGGGAAGTTGTGGAAGAAGTTGAGGAATTCAACAACAACAATGGAAATATATCTACTGATAGTGAGATCAAGGCTTTTGCTGACCAGATTGAAGGAATAAAGTGGACAGATCGAATTGCAAATTATAAATGGAATTGTTTTTCTGATGGAAAATTATGGGGAAAAAAATAAGGTTTTTTTCTATGGGAGGTTTTTTGCTGAGAAGTCAGATTTTTTAAGGGGGTAGTTGGGCTCTTCGATCTCTCTGTGAAAAATGCCTTGTGTTTATTGTGGAGGAAGGAAATAATTAAATAAATGTTGTTTTGAGGGGGAAGTTGACTAGGAAGTTTATATATTTTTCTTTTAATATAAGGGGAAAAAGCAATTGTATTTTTATAGCACATTTATAATGTGCTAATTGAATGATGAATAGAAATAATGTGATTTTGGCCTGATATAGAGTAAGGGATTGATTATGGAAATTGCTGTATATTCTTGTTGTTAAAAGTTGGAAGTCACCTCTTTATGTAATCTTTAAAATTCTTTTTTTCTTGTGTTTTCACACTTTTTTTGTTTTTGTGTTTTTTGTGTGTGTGTGTTTTTTGTGGTTTTTATCTTTGCTTTAAATCTAATAAAATTATTATACAATAAATAAATAAATCTCAGGGTTGACAATATGCAAATGTCCCCATTCTGGCCAAATTTGATTTCCTGCATCATCTAAAAATATTTTCCATTCTTTACTTAATTGAATTGCTTGAGCTTTTGACATTCCAGGTTGTAATGAATAGGTTTCATTGCACACCAAGCCATTAGAAACTTCCCTAGTGGGCTATCCTGTGTTTGCCTACTTTTTCCACTGCCCAGATCCTCCTTATGGTAGTCACTCACACTTTCACAACACTTTCATACTTTGCATTGTGTTGGTATGCCACTTACATGAGTCTTTATGATAAATCAAGCAAGGGCTAATGACTGACAATCTTTGTTAGCAGTGAAAAACTTGTGTCCCAAACCTAGCCTCTGCTAGGATGTGCCACATTCATACACCATTCAGGAGGCTCATCCCATGTACCTGAAACAAAATGTGCATACCTCATGTAGAAAGTTGAGTTACCAAGATCTCCCCTTCTCCTCTTTGCCTCTTTTGGAAATTGATGGAGCTCTTAAAAGTATAGTCTCCCCATGCATTATTGTATTCCATCAGAGGCTTCCCTCCTAGAAATCCAAGAGGTGAACTCACCAGGGCTGGCACTTGGATTCCATGGTTGAGAGCCTCAGAGGGTCAGCAAGAGCCCACATGTCCTGCCATGGTCACCAAAATCTTTCTCAGCAAGAAGTTTTATTTATGGTCAGCTGGATGGGCACCACCCTCCTGGAAGAGTGTGTGTTCAAACATAGAGCTCAGAAATGTTTTATCAATTCCTGCATGCTATTATACATGTCTATTACAACAGTACATTTCTTATAAGTTTTATATGGATACTTTCTCATTCTTATTGTTTACATCCCTTTCTCACTTTGACCTAATGGCTATACAGAACTAGGGACAGGAGGTATAAAAGCAAGAGCTGCCTGCTTCATCCACCCTGGACAGAAATTGAAACAGTGCCCACTGGCAGAGATAGAATGGAACATGAGCTTCTAGGAGTAAGGATAGTGTATTGATTTAATGGGTCATCACTAGATCAACTGTAAGACAATTTTTTAAAAAATGCAGAGAACATAGCAGCTCAGCAGCCTGGGACAAAACACAACATGGCTGCACAGAGCAGCGACCAGTTGCTGGAGTGGGGTGTGTGTGTGTCAGGCACTGCGGCCAATTGGAGCTGGGGTGCTACTAGATCAGAACAAAGTACCAGAGACTACTACTCTTATGGACCTTGGGTCAGTCACTTGCTTTCAGCCCTGGGAAGCAAGCAATAGCAAACCACTTCTGAAATCTTGCCAAGAAGACTGCAGGGATTTGTCCAGGCAGTCACCAGGAGTCAACACTGACTCAAAGGTGCACATACACGTACATTGTGTGTCATAGAAGGTGAGAGGATTTTTGCTGCTCCAAAGCTCTTTTCCTCCTCCACTCCCCGCCCCCCCCCCCAACCCAGGGCACCTACCAGCCTCCTGTTCTTCTCTCATCATTCTTTGGAATGTATTTTCCTCTCTCCTCTGCTCCAGCAACAGACAGCCATGGCTGTAGTTTTTGGGGAAAGCACACAATTGCAAAAATACATGCAATTTATGTGTGGGAAAATACATTTTATTTCATTTTATTTTTGCATGAATAGATGGTATTTTTGTGGCTTCCAGGGCCTGCAATACTTGGGGTGGGGGGTGGGGAACACGGCTAGAATGATTTTATTGCATACTCCCAGTGGTTACCTAGAAGAGAAGCACTGATTGGTCATGGTGCTTCCTGTCTGTTCTCTGCATTTTGAAATCAGCAAAAGTGAAGGCAGTCAGATGTCTCCTTCAGAAGGGTTTATAAAGGATTGGGGAGTGGAAATAATATGGTGTGGATGTCTTTTTATTAGCTTATCAGAATTGTACTGGATTTTGTGCCTCTGATCGTAAGAACTCAAAAGTCTGTAAAAAGAAGTTTATATGTCATCAAGTACTTACCTTATGGGTAAAGATTAAATATTTTATTCTACATTATTAATAGTTTTAAGAGGCTTTACAGATTAAATAATTACCTTTTTTAAACTAAAGGAACCATAATGCTTTGGGGTTTTTTACTCAATTGAAATAAATAGCTGTCTATTAACTTATCAATAAGGCTGAACTCTTCATTTATCTCACCATTCCCAAGTGAACTTTAGGCCATTAAAAGTTAAACATAGAAACCAGATGTACCTATTGTCCATACTGTGCATTAACTACCAGGAAAATTTCTTAAATAATGAGTAGTTACAGGAACAGAAAATAATTAGATTTGTTTTATTAAAAGTACTGCTTTGAATAAGTAGAAAGTATCTATTCAGTCACTTTCAAAGTCAATCGGAAGTCTCCTAGTGGCTTCAATTATCTGGATAAGGCCGTAGAATAAATTGAATCAATTAGCAGAGTCTATGAGCCTTTGACTGGGTCTTCTTTATGTCAGTCCTGCATTTCTTCACAGCTTGAATGAAAACACCAGCAGCTCTAGTTGCTCAGATATTCTGAAAATTAAACCAAAAATTTCAGAATGGTTATGAACGTCAAGCAGTTTTAATTATCTTTTATATGCAGAATTTCTGTGTTACAAGAATGCTTGAATTAGTAGCTATACTACAGTGAATCGTTTGTGAAAGAACGGCAATGGGTGAATAAAGGTCAGAAGTAATATCTCTGTTGAAGAATAAAAATGGACTCTACAAATAGTAATATGAACACAGAACTTAATATGCTTTAAATATAAATCAAACAAAATAAAGTGGACAAAAGTATATGTCTATAAATGTGAGGTGGAGGGTGTTTGCATTTCATCATGGCTATGTGAAATTATGTACTGGGTTCAGTAGAAGCATTCTGGATTTGGATTTTTACCCCAAAACATTGGTTACATTGGTGATAAAGATGTGATAGCAAACATAATTGTGATAAAGTCAGGCCCTTCAGATTCTTACTTCATTGTAATCTGGCATTAATATAACTCTGGAGGACTTCAGTCTTTTTGTGCTATAAACAATACTTATGAGTTTTAGAAAATACAGTCAATGTTCAACCTTCATAATATATAAAAACAGAGCCAACTCAAAATATAATACTGTTAACTTAGTATTATATTTAATGAATTAAGGCAAAATTATTCAGAGATTGAATAAAAAACTTGGGTGGGTTTTGCCTAAGTGAATGATAGAATAAAGTAAAATGATTAGCTGATTCAATTTTGTAGAATGCTGGGGAAGGGACAATAAAAAGAGGAAGTAGAAGTGTTGAAAGTCCAGTGTGCATTACTTGATGTTTGAGGATTTATAGCCAAAGGTGATTCAGAAGATTCTGAAAAGGCAAATATTCTGCTATTCATTAAAACAGATTTTTTTATTCCCCAGACTCTGTAGGAGCAGAAAATGTAATGACATGTTCTTTGAAAGTCCCATTAAACTTCTTAAAGCAACAGCATTTTTTTCAGGCTCATAAGTAAGCCTGAAAAAAGATGGGCTGCTTTAATTTTCTCAAGATCACATAGTAGCTGCAGAAGGCCACTCAGCAATCTAGGAAAGATGCAGTTGCTTTAAGCAGTTGCCAACAAATGCTGCATGAACATCCCTACATATTCTGTAGCTCCTTTTTCCCTTTGAATCCAGAGACCTGAATAGCCTACTCTATACTCTTCCTCTGGCAATTCAAGACATTTCATGCAGTTTCAACATTATATTTGTATACAGATGGAAGTTGGATTGTTTCATATTGTTTTAAATTTATATAACACTTAGCATATTTATTTGTAGGAATGTTAATTTTCAACATATCCACCAACATTTTGGATACCAAGCATAGCATGATTTTGAAGTTATCCAGACACATTCTACAGTTATGTTTTATATATAGCACTGTTCACATTTGCTATCCTAGCATTTATCCAATATTCATTTTACTTGAATCTTGAATAAGGTCCCTCTCTGTTGCATCTTACTATTGCTTATATCTTATATTGAAGCAATTAAAATTAATAAATTTTCAAAATTCGATTTCTGACATAATTTTTCAGTTGCCCTATTAAACATGACTTATTTTTGCTTAGGTGAATGTGTGGTATAGACTATAGACAAACAATTAAACTTTCTGGCTACGGATAAGCAATTTGGTGGATGATCCAAACATGTAGGGCAGTGTTTCTGAACCTCAGCAACTTTAAGATTTGTGGACTTCAACTCCCAGAATCCCCCAGAGAACTTATAGTTAAACATAAGCTAGGAATCTTTGATGCTGACCTGTCCTGATGCCAAGCACAGAATATAATTAAAAAAAGCATGTGCTATTTCTGTGCACACATGACCGTCATCATCCTTCAGTCTTTTCATCAAATGAGGGAACAAGAGCTTCCACAGAAACAAACCATAATAGACACCAGTTTTTATTTTGTGGGATTTACTCATCTATTTTCTTTGATAGAGATGCAGCCTATGCAGAGAAGGAAAATTTAACATTCTTAAAATCAAACATGCATATTACATAGAGTTTTGGTAATATTTTTCCCAAATCTTTAATGTAAACCACCTACAGGAAACAGCAATCAGAATCAGAGGAACAGTGCTTGGAGAAATTGCTTGGTCATTCCCATTCTTTTCCTCAAATTATCTTACTTGAGATGCAGGTAAAAAAACACAAAACTTTTGCTTGTTAAGGAAAAAAGCCAAATGAGGGATGGGATAGAATTTGAGAGGAAGAATAGGAAGTGGAAAAGAGATTAAAACACCTTCCCTAATCATTTGTCCTACACTGATGATTGCACTGTTTTTCATGAAAATTGGATAGTGGGAAAGAATTACATAGAAGTAATGCCTCCATAAATCATATTGGTCCTAAGACAAAATTATGTAGCAGTGTATCAATAGAGGCGTAATAACACCAAACAAAACTTAAAAGAAAAAAGAAAAAGAAAAAGCCATAGTGTATGGGTATCTTAAATAAACCCCTAATACGATTCTGCATTTGTAGATGTAAAAGTATTTTACAAAGATGAATAATTCCATGCAAGTGGAAGCTATGAAGGACCCTTAAACCAACTTTACTTATTAAAGGAGAGCCATGCAATGCTTGTATAGCATTCCCAATTACATGGAAGGACCTCCATGTGTATAGCTAGCTGTCTGATCAGACCTTTACTCAGTGGGACAAGGCTGGGGACAGACCTTAGAGGATGATAACAACTGGTGAAGCTATGCTTCTGTTTCTTCTTGTGGAGTTCCTTCACATAAGTAGTCCATGCAGGGGCCATTGTTTTAAGAAATTAAATTGTTCTACACCAAAACTTCTAAGACATATAAAGGGTCTGTAATGTGCATACACTACTCATTACATAATAGCCAATCAATATATGTAGATGAAGCATAGCAAACACTCTTCATTGACTTTTTTATATCTTTCTTCAGATTATATGCTAGGGCCAAAACTGTGAGGACTATTTTCTTTCAGATTGTCTTCCTCAACATAATGAAATCTAAGAATTAAGAAATGGGGAGAGGAGGGGATACTTGTATTTGGAGGCAACAGAGGCATGTTCAGTGTGCAGTCCTTTTTGCTCTTGGATGTTCAAAGGAATGAGTGCAAAAGATTCATGTTGTTAAGCATCTAATGGAACATTACCTACTTGGAATTCCCCATTGTGTACATAAAGCATTTTTTGCATGGGTTTCATTTTCACTGAAGCTCATGATTTTCAGTTGTGTAATACTAGATGAGCAGGAGTCCTAGTGAAATACTGATTTACAGGGATTGTCCATAAACACAACTACTCTTCTTAATAAGGTCTACACAAGTAAGTTATTCACATTAATTGGCACACCTTCTATGGACAGACAGAGAGTGAGACAGAGACAGGGAGAGAGATATTCTAATGGCTTTATTTTCATCAATATACATATAACATCTCTTCTTTGTAGCTCACTCAGGCACGCCATAATATTAGGTGACTTTAGCAGAGATATGAGAAGGTAAGTAGCACCAAAATTTTCCTACTCTGTAAAAAAATGTCCCAGATAGTTGCACTTAAAAAAGCAAAAACAAATATATCACTCCTATTAATTTTGATTCTTCACTATAAATCCAGGTAAGCAGATTAAATACTTCAGTGATTGTGGAAGACTGGTACATCTGAATCGTTTGCTCCAGGACTCCTTGTGGTCCAGGAATACAGTTAATCTCTGCATATAGTCCTAAATATTAATCCTTGGTAAAATGAAATATCTCTGCCTTACAGCTTTGACTAGATAGGTTCTAGATAAACAATAGGGGAAATATGTAAACATGTTTTTAATGTTATTCCTTGATCTCTATAGAACTGTATTCTAGCTAGCAAATCCAATAAAGCCACAAGCTTTAAATAAACAGTGCAGAATATTCCCTATTCAAAATAATCTGAATCACCTTGGGTTACTTAACAGGGAAAAAATGCTTTACTTTTGAGAACTTTTGCTCACTAGTAGCAGAACACAGAACACATCCACATAAAGGATCAGATTCCTTTCGTTTCCATTTAAGAAATAATTTGCAAGTCTGAGAAAGGTATCTGGGACTTCTAAGCTGTGGATATAAGAAAGTCAGTGTGGACATCAGTGGGCTAGATACCCACTGGCTGTGTGATTGGCTTAATCCCACAGAAGACCTTACCAAATATACTGTAGTATCCTGAACCTAAAATAAACACATGTGCACTTAAAGTACAGAGAGTTAGAAGTCAAAATAAAGGTGGTTGTGATTCATTAGTGGAATCTACTTGACTTGAAGCATCAAAGGTTTTATTATAATGACATTTATCTTAAAAAGCCATTGTGATATTTTCTAAAATTAGTCAAGGACTCAAATTCAAATGACATTATGACTTCCACTTAGAAAACTTAAAAAAACTGGAAATGCATCTTGGGATCTGTTAGTTACTCTTTTAATAACATTTTGTTTTATTTACAATAAGGTGGAGATGATTTATATTCCATAAATACATAATTAAACTTTTGACTTGCCCTATTTCTTTAATAAAAAGCTAACTGTGAGAAGGCCAGTATTCTGTATGTAGATACTGTAGGTGGCCCATTTTTTAAATACGAAGGACTAATAGGGCAACATGTGAGGAAAGGAGCTCAGGAGCAAAAAGAGGCATTAAATTGAAGCCAGCATTCTAGGATTTTCTTCATACCAATTTTCAATAGAAATGCAAATAGGATATCTGCTGTCTGAATTAAAGCTGGTTTCCAATTAGGCATACTGTCACACAGAGGTGAAAAGTCTGATATATGTAGAGGCCATGCAATTGAAAAAAAGTAAAATCAACTTAGTTTTAATTCTTCTAACTGTTGCAGTAGCATAACAAATGTCTTGTGTCTGTCATGAATGTGATAGAATATGGAATTAATGATCTGATATCACTTCTAGATTAGTTTGGTGTGATGTGTTGCATAACCTATGTTTTAACAAAGTGAGAACTATAGATATGCTTTTCCAGACACTATGTTGAGACTATACAATTCAGCAGTCATCCCTAGGTCTGGTTTTTCCAACCATGGTTTCAAATGATAATTTGGAGGCCATTTCTAGTTACTGTTAATTATACTTGGCCATAGAATTGGAGGATTGGAATGGACCTTAGAGGTCTTCCAGTTCAACCTCCTGTCCAGGACAGGACTCCTCAAACCATCCCTGACAAATGGCTGTCCAATCTTTGTTTGAAAACCTCCAGTGATGGAGCACCCATGTCTTCCAGAGGCAAGTTGTTCCACTTCTTAGTAGTTCTCACTGTCAGGAAATACGTCCTTATTTCAGGTTTGAACCTCTCTCTATAAAGCTTCACCCAGGTTATTGTTTCTACCCTTGGGCACTATGGAGAATAAATCCACAGTCTCTTCCCTATGACAGTCCCTCAAGTATTGAAGACTGCTATATGTCTCCTCTTAGTTTAGGCTCTTCTTTAGGGTAAACATACTTAGTTCTTTTAACTATTCTTAATTGGATGTAGCCTCCAAGCCCTTCTCATTGCCCTCTTTCCAGTTCCTCAGCATCCTTCTTCTATTGTGGTGACCAAAACTAGACACAATATTCCAGGTGCAGTCTAACAAATGAAATGTAGATTGGAATTATTACTTCCTGTTATCTCAACATTATACCTCTGTTGATGCAGCCCAATATTGCATTGGCAGTTTTGGCAGCTACAGCACACTGCTGGCTCATGTTTAATCTATGGTCAACCAGTTTCTACACTATGAAACTTTTCAGAAGTACCACTGCTGAGCCTATCTTGTACCAGTACCTCTAATGTTTCTTCTGACCTACATGCAGAACCTTGTCACTGAATTGCATTTTGTTGGAGAAGTCTGAAGTTCAAGTTCTATCAAAATCCTTTTGAATCTTGAGCCTATATTCTGAGGTGTTAGTAATCCCTCCCAGCTTTGTGTTCTTTGCAAATTTGCTAAGTCCCCTCTCCCCTTGTCTAAGTAATTTATAAAAATGTTGAAGAACACTGAGTTAGGATAGAACCCTGAGGTGCCCCACTGCATACTATTTTCCAAGTAGACAGAGATCCATTAAGGAGCATGTATTGGGTACTGTTGTTAATTGCAAACCCATCTGGTAATGAGGGCATCCATTCCACATTATTCCATTTTATCAAGGACACTAAGGTCAACTTTATCAACTGTCCTATTGAGCCTAAGTGTACTACATCCACAGCATTTCATTGGTCTACTAATTTAGTTACTTTGTCAAAAAAAAGCAATACAGTTTGTTTGGCGACTTATTTTTAACACATCTATTTCTTGCTTTTAGTAATCACTTTGTTCCATTCTAAGTGTTTGCAAGCCTACTGCTTAATAATCTTTTCTAGACTGGTCTGTAGTTTCTTGAGTCCACTTTTTCCTCCTCTTTTAAAGATTGGAAGAATGTTAGATTTTCTCCAATATTCTGGCACGCCCCTCATACTCCAGAAGTTCTCAAAGATTACAGTCAATGTGATTCTGAGATCACATCCACCAGTTCTTGTAGAATCCTGGTATGTAATCCATCCAGTTCCATTTACTTGAATTCATTCAAAGTAGCTAGGTGTACTCTCACAACTTCTTCACATTTTGACCTGCATCTCTCCTTTGCCCCCCATGGTACAGCTTCTGAGAGGTTGGACCACTCTTTCTTTTTGCATTACATTTTTCCAGATTAACTATGCTTTAACATTACTACTACAATTAACATTACTGTGCTTCTAAACCCCAAACCCTGAGCACTGAGAAGAAACTTCCCTATGAGTCCTACATAGTTGTGTGTCAAATATTGGGCACTGTCAGTCATAATAGTGCCTCGTGGTGCTTATCTATCATGTAAGCTATCCCTATTTCCTGAAGATATTTGTCATAGCAACAAAGTAGACCACATTCCTATAAAACAATGCATCCAGTACAAATAAAGTTTACTATAGCAATATCAAAAAGACAGGAAACCCTTTGCCATCATATATTGATGGCAAATGTCTGCCACCCTGTAGCAAGGTCTGTAATGAGAAGGTAGATGAGAAATGAGCAGAGCAAAAGGCATAGTATCTATTCCTAACCATGAGGTTACCAAAATGCGCATCGGAATGTCACAGCACAAGCTCTGTTCTTTCATTGCAATGTCTCATACAATTATATAAGAAGTACAGCTTGGTCTGCAACATTGCAATTCATGTTTTGCCAACTGCCTGCTCCTCACCCCTTTAGAAAAAGACTCATAGACTTTGTTGTGTACAGTGGAACATTCCTGTCTAAATATTCAAAACAAACTTATTTGTCATGAACAGTTTTGGAATTTATTAGTATGCAAAACTTCTCTGTTCAGTAGTGAATCTCTACCTATGCAGAGAACATGGTTTCACATGGATTTCAAGAAATGTGTATCATGGGAATAAAAGCAGTGGTCAGAATGATGCATCTCTCTGGTACATAAAAAAATTATCTGTCTTAATGTATTTAGGAATACATTAGCTTGTATAATGAAGGATATACCTTACAGACTTTAATTGCATGTGACATTCCACCATGAATGTGAGCAATATGGCTAAAATGGTTATACTAAAGATTGAAAAACAGATATAAACAAGAACCTTAATGATATACAAAGGTGGACTGGAAATAGTTTATTCAAGGAAAACATGATTTCTGGTAGAGGGAGGGATATGAAATTATTTATCAATTAGATTAATTATTTAGTTTATATCTAATTATTAATATTAATTATCAGTTAGAGTATCTCATCTCTCCTCAAACACTCATAGCTCTGTCTCCTCCATTTTTACCCATAACAACAGCCTTATGAGAGAGACTGATATGAGGGTGAATGGCTGGCCCAAAGCCACCCCAGGTGCTTTCAAGGCCGAGGATGGGCTTGAACTTAGGTGTCCTCAGTCTAACAGCTTAGCCATTACATCACATAGTCTCCCTTTCAGTTTGTCTCCTATCACTTTTCGTGCCCTAATGCACTAATTCTAAAGACCTGTGTTCACAACTATCCTAAAGGAAGGGAAGGAAGGGGGGACACATGCTACTTTATAAGAACAGCTATGAGGATGATTTAGGATGATTTAGGAAATTAGCAAAGTGATTTTTCTTCCCCTACATGCTCTTTCAAGCCAGGAAGCCTTCATAACCCACAGCTAAGGAGAATGCTAGGTCTTGAAGCATGTTTTTTGAAGCACATTTATTTATTTGATCTGTATCCTGTTGCAGTCTTAGTTCTCTCAGTCACAGTGTGTCACAGTAAAAACCACAGAATTAAAACAACTTACAATCCAAAACACAAAAATGGAACTGAAGTAGGAGAGAAAAATAGAAAAATAGTAAGAGCAATAAGAGATGAGGTAATGTTACTGAAAGGTTATTTTAAAAAGTTCAATTTTTATTAACTTCTGAAAAGCTCTCAGGGAGGGTGCCAGATGGATCTCAGTGGGCAGCCCATTCCATAGCGATGGGCACTGCAATGGAGAAGCAGCATCTTCTAGCTTTGGTTCCTCTCCTATCATGGAAATGCAATATCTGAGGGATGCCTAAGTCAATAGGAGCAATGAATTGTTCAACTGAGTTCTCTTAATTTAGGAAAGCAAGGGTTGGTGAAGAATTATACCTTCAAACTGTTTAAAAACCCTGAAAACTGATCCCTTTGGATGCCCTTCCACAAAAGCTCTAGTACATAATAGTGAAAAAATGATGGCATCTGCCTCATATAATGATGCAAACTTGGCCTTTTGTATTTGTGTCCCAATATCAGATTGAAATCCATGAGTCACAGGGTGTACTTTGTGATGTCACAATGCATGTGTCTTCATTTGATCATTCATCTGCTCTGCAGATACCTGTATATCTCCAGATATCCTGTGAGTTGTGAAAAGTCCCCCAACACCCCACTTTACTTCCTTTCATTATACATACCAAGGCAATGGAATCAATATATCACAGGGCACAGAAATTAATGAAATATCTGCTATTATTGTATTTCTTGTTCATTTATTTCTTATTTTCTTGCACATTTCCCCACATTATCTTCAGTTTCTCTCCTTTCCTGGCTGGGGTTCTAATGGAAACCTAATTAGAGAAACCATTTTTTTTTTCTTTTTTTAACAGATTGTCTCAAGAAAGGTTTGTGATTTCTTTAAATGCATTTGCAAGAAGTGACTGTAATTTATGTATCTGTCAATGCAAGATTGAATAAAATTTAGAAATAGCAACGGAGGAGTGTTCAACTTCTGACAAAGCTAAAGGTTTTGCTAAATTTAACACTAATCCTTGCATACCTTTTTCTCAGTTATGTACGAATTCCAGCAGGTATGACTAATGCCTTGTTGAGAAGTGATTGTTGAAACATTCCTGCTACTCTAGCTACTTGCCCGCTCCACGATGCCGTCTGTTGCTGACCTAACCATCTGCTGGTCACCCAGCACTGTTCTCCCACTACCCCTGCCATCTGTGAATTATTTGGAACTGGAGTCTTAGTGCCATCTGCATCAGTCTGAAAAGGCTATCGTCCATTCCTTTTACTCCTACTTCTCTCTCCTTCTTTTTCTTCCTCCTCCTTTTCTTCTTCTTTTAAATTTAAAATTTCAGGGTTCTTATAACTATAAAATCCATATTTTACTGTATATTATGGTTGTGAGGGACGCGGTGGCGCTGCGGGTTAAACCGCTGAGCTGTCGATCGGAAGGTCGGCGGTTCGAAACCGCGCGGCGGGGTGAGCTCCCGTTGCTCGTCCCAGCTCCTGCACACCTAGCAGTTCGAAAACATGCAAATGTGAGTAGATTAATTGGTACCGCTTCGGCGGGAAGGTAACGGCGTTCCGTGAGTCATGCTGGTCACATGACCCGGAAG